>NC_048597.1:102923268-103063268 GCF_003668045.3 Cricetulus griseus
TGCAGACCAGGCTGTTCTCAACCTCACAAAGGTCCGCCTGCCTCTGCCTCCCGAATGCTGGGATTAAAGGTATGTGCCACCACTGCCCGTTTTTTGAGACAGGGTTTCATGGTATCACAAGCTGGTCCTGAACTCCTGACCCATCTGCCTCCAACTTCCAACTCCTGCTGATCTTACAGGCACAAACCTGCCCATCCAATCTGGAACATGGAAAAGTAATAAGACTTGCCTGTGGGCTGCCACTAACCAATATCCCTCTAATGTATGGGGTTTAGTAAAGTATGCACCAGCCATCGTAATGACAGCTAGGCCAGGGAAAATATCTATGCTGTCCCAGCCCCCTCAACATGGGAAAAAGGGGTGCTTGACTTCAGCCTCCCTTCCCTAGGAGACCCCCTTCGTGGGAATCAGGGCACTGGCTCAGGATGTTGACTGAGGCAGTCTTCCCTCTAAACATCTGTCAATGTCTTTCTAGGTCTGTGTATCCAACAGGGCAGCTTCCAGCCCTGTGTGACGATTTGAATGTCAACTAATTAACAAGAAAAAATTGAGTTCCGTGGTTGCACTAGCTACATTTCAAGTGATTAATTGCCATGCTAGGCTGGCGGCTGTCACCGAAGAGCCTTCAGGATCTGTTTATTGCTTGCTAGTGACCCTGGCCCCATGCCATCCTTTTCAAACTACCAATGGTTTCTCCCTCCCCCACTTTGACATCATCTCATTATATAGTCATAGCTGTCCTGGATCTAACTATGTAGTCTAGACTGGCCTTGAACTCACAGAGATCTGATTGCTTCTGCCTCCTGAGTGCTGGGATCAAAAGCATGCATCACTTACCCAGCTACCAGTGGCTTCTTGTGCCACGTCTTCCCTGATCTGCAGTCCTTCAATAAAACCACTGGCCACCTGGCTGCTGGATGGCTCTTAAAACAATAACCTAGTTCAGCTGCAACACTCAGGGGCTCCCTAGCCCTCTACTGCCTGACACACCAGTTTACTATGCAGTACAGGCTGACCTAGAACTTGGGATGGTTCTCCTGCATCGGTTTCCCTTGTCCTGAGATTATGGGTGTGTACCACCCAAACAGCTTTTTGTTTTGTTTGTAAACATCCAGATCATATAATTTCCTTTTTCTCAGTGTCCATCTTCTCCCTACTTTTACCTTCATCTTATAGCATGTGTTTTGTTTTTAAAGATTTATTCTTTTCATTTTTTGTAATTTATTTAACTTTTATTTTATGTGCACTGGTATGGAAATGTCAGATCCCCTGGAACTGGAGTTACAGACAATTGTGAGCTGCCATGTGGGTGCTAGGAATTGAACTTGGGTCCTCTGGAAAAGCAGCCAGTGCTCTTAACCCCTGACCATCTCTCCAGCTGCTATTTATTTTATGTATGTCTTAATTACTATTCTTTTGTGAGGAGACATCATTAAAAAAAGCAACTTTTTTTCCAAGACAGGGTTTCTCTGTGTAGTTTTGGAGCCTGTTCTGGAACTCACTCTGTAGACCAGGCTGACATGAACTCACAGAGATCTGCCTGCCTCTGCCTCTGCTTCTGCAGTGCTGGGATTAAAGAAGTGTGCCACCATCACAGGGTTCTAGGGCAACTTTTGAAAGAAAGCATTTAATTGAGGGCTGGCTTACAGTATCAGAGGCTTAGTTCATTATCACAGTGGGAAGCATGGCATCACGCAGGCAGTCATGGCAATAGAGAAAATAGCTAAGAGGTCACATCTGGTCTGCAAATTGCACATAGGGCCTGTCTAGGGCTTTTGAAACCTCAAAGCCCACTCCCAGTGACACAGCTCTTCCAACAAGGTCACATCACCTAATCCTTTTTTTTTTTTTTTTTTTGTTTTCGAGACAGGGTTTCTCTGTGGCTTTGGAGCCTATCCTGGCACTCGCTCTGTAGACCAGGCCTCGAACTCACAGATTTATACCTGCCTCTGGCTCCCAAGTGCTGGGATTAAAGGTGTGCACCACCAACACCCGGCCACCTAATCCTTTTCAAACAGTTCCACTAACTGGGTACCAAGTATTTAAACATATAGGCTATGGGGGCCATTTCCATTCATACCATCACAATGGTTATGAGTGTTTTGCCTGCTTATAAGCATGTGCATCATGTGTGTTCCTGGGGTGTATATCGAGTCACCTGAACTAGAATTACAGTGGCTGCAAGCTGTCACATGGGTACTAATAAATACCTACACTGGGTCCCCTGCGAAGCAAGTACTCCTCACTGCTGAGCCGTCTCTCCAACCCAGTGTATGATTTTTTGTTTTATTTTTTTATTTTATGTGTACGTATTGTGTTATACCATGCTTTTCTTGAAAGTATGTCTATGCAGCATGTAACATGCAGTGCTCACAGAATCCAGAAGGCATCAGATCCCCCTGGAATTAGAGTTATAGACAATTGTGAGCTGCCATGTGGGTGCTGGGAACTGAACTTGGGTCCTGTACAAGAGTAACAAGTGATCTTAACTCTTGAGCCATCTCTCGAGCCCCTAGTTGTTGTTTTTTTTTTAAGATTTTATTTATTATGTATACAACATTCTGCTTCCATGTATATCTGCACACCAGAAGAGGGCACCAGACCTCCTAACGATGGTTGTGAGCCACCATGTGGTTGCTGGGAATTGAACTCAGGACCTCTGGAAGAGCAGTTGGTGCTCTTAACGTCTGAGCCATCTCTCCAGCCCCGAGCCCCTAGTTTTTAAGTGTTTGTCTATTCATCATTAAGGGTTCTTTACAGGGTCTGGAAAGATGGCTCAGTGGTTAAGAGCACTTGCTGCTCTTTTTTTTGTTTTTTGTTTTGTTTTGGTTTTTCGAGACAGGGCTTCTCTGTGTAGCCCTAGCTGCTCTGGGACTAGCTCTGTAGACCAGGCTGGCCTCAAACTCACAGAGACCCACCTACCTCTGCCTACCCAGTGCTGGGATTAACCACCACTGCCCTTGCTGCTCTTATAGTGGACCTGGGTTCAGTTCCCAGCTCATCACTGCCTATTACTCCAACTCCTGGAGATCCAGAGCATCGTTCTGGATTCTAGAGGTACTTGTACTCACATGCACATACATACCCACATACAAGTACATACACATACATTCTAAACTTTAAAATAAAGAAGAAAGTACTTGCTGCTCTTACAGAGAACCCAAGTTCTGTGCCCGGTACTCACATGGCTCAGTCATCTATAACTCTAGTTCCAGAGAATCTGACCCCTTCTTCTGATCCCTCAGGCACCCGGCACACATGTGCTGCACATACATATACATACATGCAGGTAACACCCATAGACATAAAAATAAATCTTAAAAAATAGATACCACCAGGCGGTGGTGGCGCACGCCTTTAATCCCAGCACTCAGGAGGCAGAGGCAGGAAGATCTCTGTGAGTTGGAGACCAGCATGGTCTAAAGAATGAGTTCCAGAGCTACAGAGAAACCTTGTTTTGAAAAACCAAAAAAAAAAAAAAAAGAGTTCCACCCTGTCTTGAAACACGCACGCACGCGTGCGCTCACTCCCTTAATTACAACCAAATACAATATGAAACGGAAAGTATAAATACAATCAACCTAGTATCTTTGGATCCTATCTCCACAGAAGCAACTTACACTAGAAACATTCAGAAAGACCTGTGTGTGTGTGGTGTGGCGTGTTATGCCTTTAATCCCAGCACCTGGGAGGCAGAAACAGGCAGATGAGTTAGTTCTAGGCCAGCCTGGTCTACAGAGCAAGTTTCAGGACAGCTAGGAATGGTACAGAGAGAAACCTTGTCTCCAAAATGAGAGAGAGAGAGAGAGAGAGAGAGAGAGAGAGAGAGAGAGAGAGAGAGAGAGAGGGAGGGAGGGAGGAGGAAGAAGAAAAATATTCTGAAAGAAACACTATCTGTACTGAACAAATACAGACTTATCATGCAGCAACTCTTTTTAGGTGGCACTGGTATTGTATCATCAGTAACCCAGGGGTAACTGAACGGGATATGTGAAAATGTGCCATTCCGAAGTAGTTTTCTATAAGGATTTTGAATTTGAGTCTCTACTGATTTTACTCTCAATGGGGGCATGGATGGGGATCTTGGAACCCATCCTTTGTGAGCACTGAGTGATGACTGTACTCAGATTTTATACACAGGGGGGGCTCAGTTTCTTGCTTAAAGCCACTGAGTCAGGAGCCAACCCCAAACTTTTATTTTGTATTGTGTAAAGATAGGCTCTGGGCTTCTAAGATGTAGATGGGGTTAGGGTGGTGTGCATATTTCTGATATAACAAAAACACTCATTATATTCCAAAAATTTGTCTATAGAGAGAGTTCCACCAACAGTTACAAAATGAGGTCCAGGTATTGTGGCTTTCTCTGCATGCCAGCTCCTCTGATAGCCCTCCCTGCTCTTAGCATGTCTTCCTAGTGTATCCCTTTTGGCTTTTTTCAGACAGCTTCCTCAGACACAGACCTGTTCGTTGTCTCGCCTGTAGGCAGGGCACACTGTGAGGGCAGAGACTGACCACCTCTCTCCTTGTGAATTCATGGCCCCCAGAGACATGCAGGAAATACTAGCCAACTATTGGCTTGTGGCAGCTCAAGTGGTCACAGAGATGAAGGCTGAGATGTGCTGAGCTGAGCAACTACAACCCAACTATTACATTAAAGGGAGCCATCTGGGTAGAAGTAAGGGGTAGAGTCAGGTTGCTGTGTGTTGGAGGAAGAGGAACCACAGTGGGTTTAGAGTGTTCACACACACTGCCATCGTTCCCTCTTCCAGAAGGTTCTGTTAACAGGTTGCAGCTAGTAGATTCCCTCCCTCCCTCCCTCTCCCTCTCCTCCTCTCTCTCTCTCTCTCTCTCTCTCTCTCTCTGTGTGTGTGTGTGTGATTATCTTTGGATCTATACAGAAATGTCATCTCCAGGAAACCTTTCTCAACCACCCCACCCTGAAGCAATGGCCTCTTGGTGTCCATCTGTCCCATAACAAAGATTTCTTTGCTTTATGATACATCTTACTCCGGTTGTGGTGGCGCACGCCGATAGGATTTGCTGAAGGAGGCAGAGGCAGGAGGATCTCTGTGAGTTCGAGGCCAGCCTGGTCTCCAGAGCGAGTGCCAGGACAGGCTCGAAAGCTATACAGAGAAACCCTGTCTTGAAAAACCAAACCAAAAAACAAAACCAAAGATACTTCTTACTACCTGATGTCACATTACTTTTATGACTGTGTCTCCTCCCCAAGTAGGGGGTCACTGAAAGCCTTGGAAGCAAGGTGAGGGCAATAAAAACTGTCGGGGAAAGGGAGCTAGTTAAACCCAGGGCTGTGCCCACAGCGCCCTTTGGTGGTGTTTGCAGATCACTTCCTGATCTACACTACTCCAAGCAGCACCCAGGAAGTAAGCTAGCCAGGAAAGTTCTTGTTAAGAGCCCAGGTGGCTGAGGGGAGCACCCCTGTCAAGGTCACAGTTGGGCGGTGCCAGACATCTTAGTCCCCACTGCCAAGGTCAGCTGCCTGCCCAGCCACTCTAAAAGCACCCATTGTCCCCACAAAGGCTTTTTTTTAAACTTAATTTGGGGGGCTGGAGAGATAGCCCAATGGTTAAGCACACCAGCTGCTCTTGCAGCAGATCCAGGTTCAATTCCCAGCACCTACATGGCAGCTCTTAACTGTCTAACTCCAGTTTTAGGGGATCTGACTTTTGCAGACATACATGCAGGCAAAACATGAATGCACATGAAATAAAAATAAATTATTAAAAAAAGAAACCCTTAATTTTGTGAAAAACGTGTACATCAGTGAATGGGTCTATGCACTTAAGAATATGGGTGCCCATGGAGTCCAGAAGGGGGTGTCAGACCTCCTAAAGCTGGACTTCGAGGCAGTTATGAGCCGCCTGACATGGGCACTAGCTACCTACCTTTTCCAGTCAGAGAAACCAAAATACAGACAGGTGGAACGACTTATGCCACACAGCTAATCATAATCTGTCAGTGATAAACGGTATTCAGGTACTCTTTGTTCAGCCCACCTCAGAAGGCAGGGCAAGAGCTTCATTCTGTTCATCTGGGATGGCTAAACTTGACACATCTGGAAATTGGGAACTTCAGTTGACAATTGCATCCATCAGATTAGCCTGTGAGCATGTCCATCCTGCATTATCTTTTTGTTTGAGACAGGGTTTTTCTGTATTGGTTTAGAGCCTATCCTGGCACTCACTCTGTAGACCAGGCTGGCCTTGAACTCACAAAGATCTGTCTGCCTCTGCCTCCTGAGTGCTGGGATTAAAGGTGTGTGCCACCAACGCCCGGCTAGGTGCATTATCTTGATTGCCCATTGGTAGAGAAGGGCTAAACCCACAGTGGATGCTGCTACCACAGAGCAGGTATATATAAGAAAGATAGCTGAGCAAACCAGTAAATAGCATTTCTCCATTGTGTCTGCTTTGGTTCCTGCCTCCAGATTTTGTCCTGATTTTCTATATTGGCTTCCTTCAATGATAGACCATAGCCTGTACATAAAAGAATCACCTTCTGTCTCCAAATAAGAACAACACCCCAGCAAGTTTGACAGGGAAAATGGTGGCATAAAGAGCTGTCTCAAGGAAAAAGGGGGCCTTTTGTGGGGGGTGGTATGGGGGGCTATCTTAGATCCTATTTCCTCAGGCATGATTCTGCCTGGCTTGACTTCTTAGGGTTCAGTGTGGGCCTTTCATAAACACAAATAATTTGAGCTGGGCAGTGGGTGGTGGCGCACACCTTTAATCCCAGGATTTGGGACGCAGAGGCAGGAGGATCTCTGAGTTCAAGGCCATCCTGGGCTACAGAGTGAGTTCCAGGACAGCCAGGGCTACACAGAGAAACCCTGTCCTGAAAAACACACAAGAAAAAACAAGAAACACACAAAGAAGACAAGGAGTTTA
Source organism: Cricetulus griseus (assembly GCF_003668045.3). Taxonomy (NCBI): domain Eukaryota; kingdom Metazoa; phylum Chordata; class Mammalia; order Rodentia; family Cricetidae; genus Cricetulus; species Cricetulus griseus. The sequence goes on from NC_048597.1 coordinate 102,930,177, forward strand.
GACACTGCTGCCCCATTATCCCTGGAGGCTGGGCGCTGGGCACTCTGTCTGGACTGAATGTTACGACTTGGACACAGTCTGGAGCCTAGTGCCTTCCATCTTAAGTCTTAATTCCCTTATCTCTGACAGGGGTGACCAGCTCTGCCCTGATTTGGGAAACAAAAGTACTTTAGTGCTGGGCAGAGGTGTGACCACTGCTATTGTGGTTACCGCTAAAACAGAAACTTCCACGGTAGGTTAACGACCTATGCAATTCCAACCCCTGAATCTCTGAATCCCTTAAAGGGGCCTCCCCTCCACTACATTGGTCTGTTACTCTATTTTGCCCATGAAGATGCCAAGTCACCTGCCCATAATCTCCTTAAGCATGCCCTTGATTCTAATGAGGGACAGGGCTTGTTGGCCAGAGCTCCTCTGAAGTCCTGCCCATTTTTCTTCAGCTACCAGTTTGTGAGGCAGGTGGGTGGAGATGAGGCCGTCACTCTGTGGAGTGGGGCTTTCCCTTGGCAATATTCCTTTTCCACCACAGGGTTCCTGAGTCCTAGAGCTGTGTTGAAGAGTGGCTTGTCATCTGGATACAGTGCTCCCCAAATCTGCTGGAGGTGACCCATCTTGACCAAAGTGTCAGTCAGAGAAGGGGTGTTGGAGGCATGAGAAGGGGAAACTGCTGAAGGAGGAACCCACTTTTACTAGCTTTGCTAGGGCCCCTCTGCCCCCCCTCCCCTCCCCAGGGACAGGAAGAGACAGGGAAGTCCCTCCTGACATACGATCATGGTACCTGACTTGGCTTGCTCTAGGCCTGAAGTGGTCCCAGCTCCAGGGCCATAATGCCCTTCTTGTCCTGACTCCTCATCTTAGCAGCTGCTTCCCCCCAATTTCCTATTCTCTCTCTCACACACACCCATGCCTCTGTGCCTCTCTAAGACTAGATGAGACTTTCTGGGTGGTGTCTAAACACCCCCTCCTGCCACCATGACACCACCGTCTGTCTGCCGAGGAACCTTCTGGCCTCACCACAGCTTCCTGTCGGAAGATGTCAGGGCTCAGGGCGGGCTGCTAGAGCTGTGGGTGCTAGGGCCCCACCCCCTCTACCTCTTGAGCACTCGGTGCTGTGTAGAGGGCTGAGGTGTATCTGCTTCCGCAGGATGGAAGCAAGTAGCCAGACAGGCCTTACATGTGGGCCCCCTGGGCATAGACGTAGCACTGCCCATGGCTGTCAATCCATTTTGGGTTTGGTAAAAACTGAACTTTCTGGGGTTATTCCTGTCCCATAACTCTGATCATGGCCGACTGGGAAGGCAGGCCCCTCCCCCCAGTTCTAGAGCTTTCTAAGGCATTTACTAAACTTGTTTCTAACTCAGTCATTGCCCTCAACCCCTCAGTCTCCACTTTTCTTCAGTCTAGACAGTCACCGGCATCATTTTTTCCACATTATCCCAAGACCCAGCCACAGGTAGAGCTGACTCATCTCTCTGATAATGAATTCATTTACTCCGCAGTCACTAGAGCCTCCTTCTGACAAACACCATGCACACACATGACCCAGCCTCATAAGTATACTGCTCACCGGCCAGGGAATTCCTTCCAACCATTAGGACTTCCCAGTCACTCTCGAGTGACAGATGACAAGCCACTCTTCTACACACTTCTAGGACTTAGGAATCCTGTCTTGGAAAAGGAACAGTGAGTGGACACTCCTTGAGAGGGCATCTAGATTCTCCACTCCCTACACAGGAGCTGGGGCCAGAGCCGTGTGTGGTAGTACATATAGCTCAGGCCATAGGCAGGAGGATGGAGACCTGGAGGCCACATGGGCTACTTAGCACGTCTGAGGCCAGCCAGAGAAACAGAGATCCTGTCTCGAACAGACAGACAAACTCAGATTGGGGACTGGGGAACGAAGTTCAGTGGTACTTTAGTATGCACAAAACAAGTCTAAAGAACCTAATGGGAAGCCGGGCGTTGGTGGCACACGCCTTTAATCCCAGCCCTCAGGAGGCAGAGGCAGGCGGATCTCTGTGAGTTCGAGGCCAACCTGGTCTCCAGAGCGAGTGCTAGGATAGGCTCCAGAGCTACACAGAGAAACCCTGTCTCAAAAAACAAAAACAAAAAACAAAAAAACAAAAACCATATGTGCTGAGCTGCCCAAGAGCCAGCCCCTGTGCCGAACACTGTGTAGATGAATTTATTCTTTGACTATTTTATCTCTGATGAAATATGAGGAAAATGAGGTTCAGATGCTCCCAATGTCACAACAAAGTGGAATCAAGCCAGGTCTTGGTCTAACTCCAAGTAGGTAGCATAACATTAAAGACAAGACCACACTATCATCACAACCTGCCGATGACAGACCCTGGGAACCCTCCATCCCTCCACAGCCTCTTGGAACAAACTCGTCCTTTTACCAGCGGAAGTATTCTGAACCCTCACGATACTCTCGCCTGACATGTCCTTCAGGCATCTCCCCTTTTCCAGAAAATGTCCAAAATGATCTCCTCTCTGGTCGAATGGGGAAACTGTCCTGAACAGGGAACTTTGGGATGTGATAGGAAAGACTGATGGGATGTGATAGGCAAGACTGATGGCAGAGGGAGGAAAAAACAGACTTCCTGGTCTCTCCTGGAGTGTGGGGAGGTGTGCAATACTTGTGCTCAGGCAGTACTTCCCCCAAAGTGTGGTCAATGGTCCTGCCCCTCCCTGGCTCCTGGAGCAGAGGCATGTGAAAGTAAGTTTTCCGGACTTTTACTGCTCTCAGGGACACACCTCAGAATTCCTTTCTCTCACACCTGGGGTTGGAGGAGAGGGTGGGCGGGAGCCTCAGTGGGCCACTCAGAAGGGTCAGGAGTCTCTCCAGTAGAACCTGCCCACTACAGGAATGAGGTAGAGGTCTGGGTGGGATAGCCTTTTCTTCATCTTCTCCAGGGGGTGGTGGGGTGGGGAGAATGCCTGGATTTGGGCTCCATTTAAGATCAGAGACTTTACCTCACACACAGGGATGGACTAGCAGGGAAGGGGCACTCAGTGACGTGGTTCCAATCCAGTCACTAGACACTGAGTCACCAAGCTGGGTGAGGCTCCACCTGGTCCAACCTTTGCCCTAAAAATGCTCCTGACACCCCAAAGAGAATCCCAGTGTTTGTGTGTGGACTATGAGCAGAATCGGGTCCTCCCCCACCTTGAGGGACTGGCACGTAGTAGATAGAGCCCTGTTTGATCCATTTCCTAGACTTTAGGTTCTTTTCTAAAGTTGTCTGTTTCTTCCCAGAAAAACCAAGAAAACACAGATTGGACTATAGCCCAGGATCCCTGAAGTCAGGGACACAGGAGGTCCACTCACAGGACCTTGGGGGCTCAATGCAGAAATGACAGCCATAGAATCCTGGAGTCACACAGCTGTGATCTAGAGCTTGCTAACCTAAAACTATAATAGGGCTCAGCACAGGCCATTGGAACCCAAACCCCTGGGGACTCAAATCAAAGACCACAGTAAGTAAGGAATTCTGCAACCTTGGGAGGTAGAAGTACAGCCCACATTTTCTAGAACCACAGGAGAGGAACAAGGCTGGAGAAGAGAACATAGCACATGGTGGGAGGTGGTGGTAGCTCAGAATTCACCTCAATCTATTACCACCATTTAAAGCTGAGATGGCAGAGGTCTTTTGGCTTACAGGGCCTCCCAGCTAGCCAGCACCTTGCAGAGACCTTCTGGCATGTTAGGGTGTCAGGAAGGGAATGCCCCCAACAAGGCAGGGGGAAACCCTTGGGGATGACCACGGGGACCTTTGGGCTCCGGTGCACTCACCAGCCGTGTCATAGAGGTTCAGGGTCACCTCCTTGTTGCCCACTGTCACACTAGCCGTGTACTTCTCAAACACCGATGGGGCATAGTGCTGTGAGAGAGGGGGTCGGATCGATCTTTTAGGAGGCCCAGAGTCCAGACAGATCCCTCCCCCACAACTGTCTAACACCCTCACTCCATCCAGCTCAGACCTGGCAAACCACTGAGCTCTGGGATTCTCGCAAGGCTGCCTGAAGGAGACACCCAGGATTGCACGGTCCAGACTTTGGGCCTGGGTCCAGGCTGGAGGACATCCCTCGTTCCTTGAGGTCCCAAGCCCATCCTCACCCCTCCTGCCACCTACCGGGCCTCACCTCGGGAAAGGAGCCTTGGCAGTACACCATGAGCAGCGATGTCTTGCCGCAGCCGCCGTCACCCACGATCACTATCTTCAGCTCCTTCCTTGCCGAGCTGGGGGCGGCGGCTGGGGCCGGAGCACCCGGGGCGTCCATAGCCCAGAGCCCGCAGCGCTGGATGCTGAGCTCTGGCTAGAGCCCAGTTGAGCGACAGGGTGGGGGCGGGGCTTCAGGGCGGGGCCACGAGGCTCCGCCCTCGGGCAGCTGGCACCACCTCTGCCAGGCAGCCTCCGGGGTTCAACCTCCCTGCCTCAATTACCTTATGCCATGGTCCCGGCCCTGGGTGTTTGTGTCTCAGTCCCCGGGGAAATGAAAAAAACTGAAGAACCGGATGCAGAACCGCAAGCGCAGCGCATCCCCATCACCATGCTTTCCTGCACACCCCTAGCTCGCCGGATTTGTGGTTTCTGCCTCTTCACACCGACAGCCCTTTATTGTCAGGCTCCGCCTCCTGGCGAGGACCCTTTGATTGGCCGGCTCCACCCCCATAGCGATTCCTTGATTGGCCGGCTGCACCCGGCACCCGGGTTCGCATCCAGCCGTTGCAGCTAGTTGGCCAGCTGGGCCTAAAACAGGGTTGTAGCTACAGTCGTTCCCGAGAAGACGCCAGAACGTGGATCGTGTATCCACATAGTCTGAGACTGGCCCTCGTCAGTGTGTGACCATAGGAATTCCGCTCCCCTCCCCACTCGTTCTGTTGACCCACACCGTGGAGCCCCCTGCGGGGAGGGGGGGCGCCTTCTGCACTGGCTTCAGGTGAACAGCCTGTTTCCAGAGTTGACTCAAAATACGTAGGCAGTATTGAGCAAGGCTCAGAGGGGTGAACCCAAGCATGACACTGTCGCGACTGTGACAGGTTGTCGAGCATGTGGCCCTTCCGTAAGCTTCGGAAACTGATAATCCCCATCTCCACCAAGAAGTGTTCTGGTGTCCTCTGACTCCATGTCTTTCATCCCAGGAATTCCACTCCCATCACCATCCAAATAGCTCTTGGTTGAGAGCTTAAACAAACAAGTACTAGCGATATAGTTGGCTGATGTCATGTGAGCCATCCTTTTCCTGTTACTGAGCTGAGGGTCCCTGCAGCCTGCCAGAGATAGGCGGACCCGGGGGCATGATGATACCCTACAAGTTCTCGGCAAACAACCAGGAAATTTCACTTTGTGGAGCAAACCACCAACCCGGGAGGTTCCATAAATGCCAGGTCGTTTCTTGTTTCCCCGCCCCTCCCCTTTCCTCCAGGTGGCGCAAGGCAAAGCCGTACCACCAGAGGGCAGCAGCGACCGCCCATGGAAACTCAAAAGACAACAGGGACTGAGGGAGTAGAAACCTGGACCAACCTCCAGTTTGGGGGCAGAAACCCCTTCTTGTCGCTGGATCAAGGGCCCCTTAGACAAATGTTCAGCAACTCGTTCATTCCTTTTTTGCGATTTGTTTATTGAGAAGCAACCGTATTCCTGCCTGTTAGGAGCTGCATGGAGGAAGCTGTGTGGTGGAGCTCCCAGCACCAGTGTGATCAATTTTGGGTTACAGCCAAGGGACCAGGGAAGCTGGTTTGTTGTATTGGGTACAGTTGGGCAGAGGGAGAGCCAATGGAAGCTAGAAGGGGTGCCCAATTTGGGCAAATGTACCGCAGCTGGAAAACCCTCTTCAGGTTTTCAGTAGTGAGGAGACAGGACCAAGTGGTTGTCAAGGTTACGGGCTAGGGCCCGACTGCTGGTTGAAGGGGGAGAAGGGCTACAAAGAGACCCAACAGACATGAGTCCTGTCAAAACCAGGCAAGGGAGGAAGGGCTGGGTCTATACCTTAGTGGCCCTTTGAGAATGGCAAAAAAAAAAAAAAAAAAAAAAGGAGGGACAGCATGCCAGAGGCCAAGACTGCCCAGAGAACGAAGAGCAGGCTACTCCAGAGTGGAGTAAAAACAGCACAAAGAGGGGGAGGTTTAGAGTGAGCGGGGATCCACATACCTTTGCAGGGATTCCAGGGTTCTTCTCTTAGGCTTCTTCAGGCTTTGTCCTGGGCCCCAGAGGCTGGCTGGCTGGCTGGCTGGCTTCTTGTGCCAGGGGAAGATTCACTTAGAAGAAAAAAAATACTTGTTCTACTACATATAGCCAAGAGAGGGCTCCTGACTTTCCACAAATACCCCAGTCCCGTGCCTGCTGCACTCTCCATCCTCGGTGACAGGGTAAGTCTGCAGAAAGCTGCAGGGAAGAAGTGACCAAAAGCTAGTAATAGTGGCTCAGGTGGGTGCAGGCAGCACACTGCTACCGGTTCCAGCCTTCCTGCCCACCCATCCGAGCCTCAGCAGGAGGCTGGCAGAACCCCAGTATTATCAGGCCTGGAGTGTTGGATTTGGACCCAGCTTCTCATGGTGATGGTGGGGCTGGATTTGTGTAGCTAAAAATACCCAGGAATTCAGCCAGCTGCTGTTTAGAGAGCCTCCTCAGAGGTCAGGTCAGGTCAGGCCAGGCTGGCCCAGCTGAGGAGATAAGACACACTCACCCACATAGGGTGGCTTATTCCCTCACCTGCAATATGTTCTGCCCCCACCCCCCATTCTCCAGGAATTCCTGGAAAGAGTGGGAAAGCAAGAGATTCCTTCAGTTGGTCTTACCTCAGGGAGCCAGCCGCAGGATGGTCTCAAGGAAGACAGAGGCCAATAGGGAAAGCAAGCCCAGGAGAGCAGAGGTAGAAGGCCTTCAACCTTGCAGGACAAAGTACAAATTTAGATGGGGGAGGCTAAGGGGCCACTCCCCTTCTCAGAGGCCATAAATCAATTATTTAGCTATCCAAATGCAGATGGTACCAATAGCAGTGAGATAAGGACTCCAGCTAGGGCCTTAACAGATAAAGGGGGGAGGGTGTGAAGCCAGGGTGCCTGGGGTGCTATCTTATCCACCTGGCTAGGCAAGCTCCCTCCAGGTCTCAGCTGCCTAACAGCTCCAGGGAACAAGTGGAGGATGAGCAAGTCATTTCTAGAAGCCAGGAGCAAAGGACGTGTACTTACTTACAGTCCCAGCCTGTCAAGAGAACTATCTTGGACATGGCAAGACCCTCCTCTGTCACACCAAAATGTTAGAAAGAGCCTTCCTGGTTCCCATCCACAGGAACTTGCACAGAACAATCGGAGAACACGATTGGGGCAGGTGATAGTGAGGGGTATTTCTTCCCATCTTGGCTGCCAGCTCTACCCAGAGTGTCTAAAAGGTCATATTCCAAACTGGGGCTCCAGGCCAGGTGGAGGAGACGGAAGGGGCGGAGACGCTGGAATCTGGGCAGTGAAGCTAGTCCAGCCACCTCCCAGCTCAGGCAGTCCTTCCGCTGGCGTGGCCCTCTCTCAGCAGGCCAAAGCAGCCCCGCCCCAAGCAAACTCAGTGAGTGACCAGTGGGCGGGCCCCCCCAGGGCCAGGAACTACTTTGGGACAAACTGCCCCACCCTACCGCCCAGGAGGTGATAAGGGGGTCAAAGAAAAAAACAAAACAAAAAACAAAAAACAAAAAGGAAAAAGTGAAGTGCAGACCGTAATCACAAGTTGGCCCTGTCACTTCTATGGTTCCCTTTCAAGCACCACACCACAGTTTAGCACCTAATTGTTCCCCAAAGTCTGTAGCCCTCCAGGGTACAGCTGACACAGCCCACTTACATCAATCACTTAGGCAGGGCGTTGGTGGCGCACGCCTTTAATCCCAGCAATCGGAGGCAGAGGCAGGCGGATCTCTGTGAGTTCAAAGCCAGCCTGGTCTTCAGAGCGAGCTCCAGGATAGGCTCCAAAGCAATACAGAGAAACCCTGTCTCGAAAAACCAATAAATAAATAAATCACTTAGTCTGGGGCCGGAGGAGATAAAGACCCCCAGAGAAGCAGAAGCAGAGCCCTTACGTAGATCAAGAAAGGCTCACAAGTGTATCGATAGTATGAACCAAATCACCTTAGAAAAGTGCTTTTCCGGGCTCTTCCCACTTGGGGTGAGGAGTTTAGCCCTCCCAACATGGCTGGCCCTCTATACCAGCAGGAGCCACGGGACCATCCTGGTTCCTTGCTACCAGACCCTGGCAGTGATGGAAGCAGACAGCTGGCACCGGAGGGTGCCTAAAATAACCCAGACAGCTGGGCAAGGGGGTGTCAGGGGCCCAGGCTCTGGGCTGAAAATCAAGGTAACCTGGAACCCTGTCCAGACTCAGCCAGTGGTGGCCTCATAACCTTGGGTGGGAAGTTTTTCGTCACTTGGGGCCACTGGTGGGTAACCCTTAAAAATCACGACCCCCACCACAGAGCAGCTCATTGAGCCCGGACAGCCTGGACTAAAAAACCTGCACTGGGAGAAAAACAGCTGGCCCCGTTCCCAAGTAGAGCCAGTTTTCTTTCTCCTTTGCCCGGAGGCTCCAGCACGTGCTTCAGGAAGTGGGCTGGTGGGGAGGAGCCCAGGACACAGCCCAGCCCCCACCCCTGCAGCCACTCCCAGCAACAATCCCTATCGTAATGGAGGCCAACTAGTTGTGCCGCCAGAGCAGGAGTGCGGCCCCCTTAATCTCCATTAATCCTCCCGCCAACCTTTTCCAGCGGTTATTATGATCGTTTTATAGGGGAAACACCGATCTAAGGTCACTACCCCACAGCTGCCGGGCTTGAAGCATCCCTGACTAGGAACCAACATGCCTCCAACATCTCCGTGAAGCCTGCCAGGCTCCCCAAGCCACACTTCAGCACTCAACGGTAGGGGTGAGGAACAAGCGGAAAGACAAGCAGCTAGAAGCTCAGGCCAAAACAGAGGAAGCAGCATGATCCGTGGCACCTGTAGCCAAATGGCTTATCAAAGTAACATAACTAGGAACACACTTGGGGGGGGGGGAGAATCAAGGGCCACACCACCTTCAGCTGGAAGCTTCCTGGGCCGCGGGAGGGCAAAGCCAACTGCTACCTATCCAGCGGGGTAATATCCCAGGTGTCACCTGGCAGGGAGAGTCTGGAAAACTGGTAGTGCCTGGGACCTTGTAAGAAGTACAAATTCTTAAAATGCAACTTCGAATGAGAAACTCAAGAGACAGCACGGTCAGCCTTAATGAGTTTCCTTCTTCTGATGCCTGGGCTGCCTAATTTTTGCAGACAGGACGACCTGCAAGGTCACCTCAGGTGAAGGGCCAGCCTCCTTTCACGTCCGGCTTTATAAAGATTCTAGAAGCCAGTGTATCGACAACCTGGCCTTGTTGGGAGCCAGGAGGGCACTGTGAGAATCCAGGAAAAAGGGGGGTGTCAAGGAAACCTTTTCTCTGGGAAAATTGCCTAAGATATCAGGTCTTGGTTCTTTGTCTACCCAGCAAGGCAGACATCGGAGGGTGGCTCATTTGGTTACCGTAATGGGGCTCAGGAGGAATGGCTTAAGCACCACCGGCAAAGCCTGGCAGCAGTCAAGGCCTTCAAGAAGCAATCAGGGCCCTCCCACCCACCATAAAACACACCACTGGGAAGTACTTCGTAGTCCTGCTCTAGTAAGCTGCTAAATTCGGCAGAGAAACGCCCGCCCTAAACGCCTGACAACAGAGGTTGACAGGCGGGGCTGGATGGACCCAGCAGGCCGCCCATTTCACACACACAACCGCCACATCAGCGTGGGGGAGGGGCTGCAGAACCAGCCCAGCGAGTTTGGGGATCCCAACCCGCCCTTCTAAGGCCGCAGGCCAAAACCCCCTGATACAGTTCTCTCAACTTGGGGAAAGGGCTCTTACCTACCTTAGTGGGAAAGCTGTCAGCCAAATTAGGCCTGTTCCAGATGTCCAGAGGAAGCAAGGACTGTCTACTGTGGGGATAACCCAGACATTGTTCCGGTCTCCGGCCAAGACCTGTGAATTCGGACGATCTGTTAGGGGCAGTCCCACAGTTTGTAGGTCAGAGAATGGATTGGCCAAATGCAAACCAACAGGGTCTACTAGATAGAAAGGAAGCCTCAGAAATGCTGCCCCCCTTTCCCAGCTGACAAGGCCGCCCTCACTCTGGAATGGATGGGGGTGGGGTGGGGGTGGCTGAGTCACTAAGGTTCAGCCAGGGCGACAAGCAGCAGGAGACGACTCATCTGCATTTCCAAAGGCCCGCCCTGTCCGCATCCCCTCCCCCAAGAAGGCCGAGATCTGAGGCTTTACCCTCGGGCACTATCAAGGGGGGGTATCCCAAGAGGGAGGCCCCAATCCGCTTTCCCAGGGCCCAACCGCCCCCCTTCAACACACACCTCCAACCCGCAGGGCTGGGTTGGAGGCTGTGCCCCTGGTGTCCAAGTGAAGGGACTCAGGCACTGCGAGGGCCTCTAACTCAAAGTGGGGACAAAAGGGGAGACCCGCCCCTACGGCTCGGCTATCAAAGGACGACTGGGGGAGGCAGGGGTGGGTCTCCTGAAGCCGAGTGGGCAGTAAAGGGAGGCTTGGGGAGCCTTTTAGCCCTTGGCTACTTGGCTCCCGTTCCCAGGCACAACAGCAGACACTGGAGTCAGGGCGAGGCCTCGTGCCCGCCTGGGCCTTGGAGTCCGGGGCTGCAGCGGAGATCAGGGTCTTCAACCCTCCTCCAGCGACTCGCCCTGCCCTGCCCTGCCGGGCCCCGGCTCCACTCGCGGCCGCCACTGCGGGAGCCGCTCGCCGCGCCCGAGGCGGGGTGGGGGTGGGGGGGAGCGGGTGGTGGGGAGGATGAGTGCGGGAACCGTGATGCGCGACGCCCCCGAGGCCTAAGGCCCCCAGAGACCCATCACCAGGATTCCGGGTGCCGAGCCATGCAGGCTCTTAGGACCCGGGGTTTCCTCCCAGCTCCCAGCGACACCCCAGCAAAGCAGGATGGCGGAAGGAAGGAAGGAGAACCGGCCGCCATTAGCCACCGCAGTATTGAACGGCCGGGCGGCCCCAGCCTTGGCCCCAACCCGGCCCAGCCCGCGGCTCGGCTCACAACCTGAAAATAAAACTCATGTTTGAGAGGGAGGAGCGAGCGCGGCCGGGAGGACAGGCAGCGCCGGGCTGCAGGCTGAAGAGATGCTGCGTCATGGTGCCAACATGGACGCCGGCCTTTTGTCCTTTTTCTCTTTGGAAGAGCAGGCGAGCCCCGGAGCCCGAAAAGTTGATTTAAGGGTGCAGAAACACCATAATCAAACGGGAGCGAGACCTTAGGATGGGTGGGAACGTTTCCTCGCCTTTCCAGCCCCTCCATCTTCAAAGCACTTCGATTTCTTCTCTGTCACCAAGGTTCAGATCTGAGGCGAGCCAAAGGGACTAGCGCAAGGCAGCTCCATGGATGCCCCAGGGTACTGGGGAGATGCTCTCTTCGCCTTTGGGGCAGAAGAGGTAATGGGGTCTGGAGAGTCTTTGTCCCCTCACCCGCCCACTGTCATCGGTTGCCAAACTCAAGCTCCAGAAACCTCAGCTCCCATCATCTGCAGCCCATGGCCTGCTCAATCAAGACTTCCTCGAAGGGGGCAAAAGGCACTTAAATTTTTTTTATTATTATTTTAGTTTTTTTTTACTTACCCGCTCAGCCCGGTGCTATGGAGTCTAGAAGAAAAAGCTGGGTGGTGTTTTTGGAGTTGTTATTATAAAAATAACAGTTTTTTTGTTGTTGTTTTGGTTGTTTAGTTGGGGAAAAAAATCTGGGGTTATGTTCTTTTGTTACCTTTTTGTAAGTTACACTCATGGTATTTCTGCTCCTTCCACGACTGCAAACTTTCCAGGGTTGGGCCGGCAAAAGGCGGCTTCGCTGTGGACTGTTTACTGCTCTGGATTTAGCAATGGTGTGATCGTCATTAAGAAACAAAAGGCGAAAACACGGTCAAATCAAACAAAAGGCAAAATAGTTCACCAGCCATCCCCACCATAAGAAACACCACCGAGTTAACGTAGGTGTTTGGCTCGAACCAGCTAGGACTTGTTTTCCAGTTTTAATCTAGTTTTCAGTGACGGCTTTTAGTCTTTGTAAAGAAAGTCTTCCTTTCTCTCACCCCCCCACCACCACCCAAGTCGAGAAAAACAGCTGTTTTTCTTCAAAATAGATCGATTTTCAAAGAAAGTGTACGAGTTACTGGGAAGAAATCTGAGCAGCATCTATTGCTGTAAACATTTCTCAAAAAGCTTGAACTAAAAACCGTAGCTTTATAAAAGCAAACGTCTAAAAGCATTTTAACTGACTTACATCAGACCGAGACAAAGACATACATGCAGATGAAGGTTCCGAAAATTCAGGACATCTCAGGCGACAGTAACATGAAAACTGCAGTGCAGTAAGGACAGAATGGACTGGGTACTTACAATGTAAAAGGATTTTAGAAAATTTAACAGTAACAACAGCTCACAATTTTGTTGTTGGCTGCCATTTCGCTATTCTTACAACCATACATTTAAAACATTACCTTGTTAAAAAAGAGTAGTTAATAAGATGGCCAGATTAAGTGTTTAATAGAGGAAACTATATTTAAAAATTTATTGTTCAGTCAAGAGAATACAGATTAAGACAGCTCCAAGCTCTCCCCGCACCCACCCAAGAAAAAAAGAGGAAAAAAATTAAATATGTCATTTACTTAGGTTTTTTTGAATTCAAAACTGTTAACTGCTGACATTAATAGTGTACTATGACCTAGTTATACAAGACAAAGATGGATTCCAAGTCATAAGGAAAAATCCAGATCTTTTTAAAAGGTCTTCTTCATTCTTCCAAGTGTGAGTCCTTTGGCAAATGTTAAACACATTCAGGCGTCCTGAACTGGATGGTGGAGTCAAAGGAAAAGCATTCCCCATTTGCAACAAAGGAAAAACCCACTTGGCCATTTAATTCCATTGCAGAAAAATGGCTCCCCTCATCTGTTGGCCTCTCCTTGGAGTCTGATGAAGGATGTTTTGAGATCAGCGTCTAATAACTCAAGCCCTATAGAAGCCGCGTGCTGATTGGCTGCCGCGCCCTGCCGCCCTGCTCCAGCCAATTACCTACCCACGGCCAAATTACAAACCCCGAAAAGAGCCCCAATATGAAATACACCACCACGAAGCCCCAAAGAGGCGGCTGCTTCGCCTCGGCAGCCCGAGAAGAGAGGCCGAGGGGTCTGCAAACATATCCACGCGAAGCCGGGGAAGCTTCTGAGTTGAACTCACAAAATGGAAGCCGAGCGCTGATTGGCCGCCGCCACTCCCGGACCTTTAATAAAGAAAGGGGAAGGAAAATGATAAATGCAAAAAAGGGGACTCTCTGTCGCTGGTGGCTGGAGGAAGGAGGGAGGAAGAAGCATGTGTTCAGGACAATTACTGGGCGCTCCCCTCCAAAAATAAAAACAGAAAGAAAAAAAAAAAGAGCTATCTTCCATGTCCAGGCGAGGGCTGTATCCTCCCAAGAATGTGAAGGCTAACGTGGTTCCAAATCTTGGTTTCTCCTCCCCAGTACAGCTCCAGGGAGGGAGGGGGTGTGCGGGCCGAAGAGGAAGCGGGATCGGAGATACCTCGATTGCAACTCGTTTGGGGTCGACGTCTGCCGGCCCCAGGCTCCTAGTATTCAAACACACAATCGCCCCCTCCAAACCCAGCCCTTTCGCCGAGTCTCCACGCGCCCACCTCCGGTCTGGGCAGTTTGGAAACAGTTTGGGAGGCCCCGGGGGCGCACGCCGTGGAGCGCCCCGAAGCTGGAAGGGTAGCCCCAGCCGCGGGAGGTAGAAGGCCGAGGAGACCCCTTCTCCCCCGCCAGCCAAGCCCCCACCTCAGTCCCAGCAGAATAAATAAATTAAAAGGCCTTCCCCCCGGGGAGGGGGGGAGGCAGTGTGGGAGCGCGCGAGTGAGGGGTGGGGGGCCGCTGGGGCCCGGGGCTTTGGCGGCGCAGCTGCCGCCGCCGGGAGAGTGCCTGGGGAAGCGGCGAGGAAGGCGAGGGGAGGAGGAAGAGGAGGAGGAGGAGGAAGAGGAGGAGGGTGAGCGCTCGGGTCGGGCTCCTTAGCGGTGTATTGTGGGATGTGCGGCTACTGGGAGCCGAGCCTCCGCCGCCAGCCGCCTCCCGGGCAGCAGCAGCAGCAGCAGCAGCGGCAGGAAGGGCAGCGACAGTCCGGGGCCCGGCAGCCGCTAAGGCGGCGTCCCCCCCATCCCGGCCCCCGGTCCGGCCGCCCCGGCCTCGGCTCCCGCGGGGGACACCATGTACTGGCTGGCGGCGCAGGGAGGCCGGCGCCCGGCGGGGATGTAAGCGCGGCTGGGGAGGGAGAGAGGCCGCGACTAGAACAGCCGGGTGGCCCGAGCCCCCGGCCCCCGCCCCGACGGGCGACGCCAGGCCTGCCGCGCGCCCCGAGCCCGAGCCGGGCCGAGCGCCACGCCGGGCGGCCGGCGGCACCATGGGCCGGAGCCCGCGTCCTCCGTGCGCCCCCGGACCGCGCCAGCCCGCAGCGGGGGCCCCGGGCAGCCCTTCGCTGCCAGCCGGAGACGGTGGCCGAGCGGGCGGGCGCGTAAATCCTCCCGGAAAGGGTTTATTCTCTCGCTCCATTCTTATTTTTTTTCGGGGGGGGGAGCCAGCGAGACAAGCTTTCGGGGCGCGCTGGTAAGGTGGGAGGGGGTGGGGGCCAGCCGATTAGATTCTTTGGCGAATGTGTAGAAGCGGCGGAGAAGACAACAACTTGCTGGTTTTCAGGTTGGGTTAACGGCATGGAGAACAGTCACCCCCACCACCACCACCAGCAGCCCCCGCCGCAGCCCGGCCCTTCGGGCGAGAGGAGGAACCACCATTGGAGAAGTTACAAGTTGATGATTGACCCAGCTCTGAAAAAGGGGCACCATAAACTGTACCGCTACGATGGGCAGCATTTCAGCCTGGCGGTGAGTAGCCGACGCGCCTTCCCGCCACCCCCACCCATCCCCGGTGGAGCCCCCAGACAGAGGCGAACGGAGAGGGACCCCTCTCCCAGCCACCTGGCCAACTGTCAGCCAGGGCTCCCCCCTCAGCCTGGAGTGGGACTGGTGCCTGGAGGGGGGGATCTCCCCCTGCCCCTGGGGAGGTTGCCAGCTTTCCATACTGAGCCCCCTATCCCTGCCCACAGATGTCCAGCAACCGTCCGGTGGAAATCGTGGAAGATCCCCGGGTGGTCGGAATCTGGACCAAAACCAAGGAGCTGGAGCTGTCGGTGCCCAAATTCAAGGTAGGACCCCTCCTCTCTGTCTTATGGTCCCTCCCCCCTTCCCCGAGTTCGAAAATAACGCCAGTCCTGACCAAGCCCAGCCGGATTCTGAGTTCCCGCCGTCCAGGGCTGGGAAGTTTTGGCGGGGAGGGGGAGAGTGGTGTCCCCTCCCGGCCACTGTAAACAAAATAACACTCGGAGAAACTGTAACGAGGACGCTGATACAGAGTCCTGCCGGGGCTCCGGGTCCCCACCTGGGTCCTGTGCACCCGGGGGCCTGGTTCAGGGACCCGCCCCCTTTCCCATCCCTTTGGCTTTAAAAGGGGCAACTTCCTAGACCAGGGGGTCGTCCCGGAACCTACAGCAAGGACAGGAGGCCAGAATATGGGGTGGGAAAAGAGAAACTGTTTCTTTTTCCCCTTTCCTTTAGAACCCAGAGGACTTCCAGGTTCCAAACGATTTAATCCTCTGCTTCCCAGGCCCGCCCGCATGCTTTTTTTTTCTTTTTCAAAAAAATTAAAAAAAAAAGTCACCCTTTATTGTTTTTAACCGCTGGGCAAGTGAGGAGTGTTGTGTTTTCTCTTTGGTTTTAATGTTTTCCAAACTCCCTTCCCCCCCGCGGCCCCTGCTAGATCGATGAGTTCTACGTGGGCCCTGTGCCTCCAAAGCAGGTGACATTTGCCAAGCTGAATGACAACATCCGTGAAAACTTCCTAAGGGACATGTGCAGAAAGTATGGGGAGGTGGAGGAGGTGGAGATTTTGTATAACCCGAAGACCAAGAAACACCTGGGCATTGCCAAGGTGGTCTTTGCCACGGTCAGGGGCGCCAAGGAGGCCGTCCAGCATTTACATAGCACTTCTGTCATGGGTAACATCATCCACGTGGAGCTGGACACCAAAGGTTAGTAGAGGCCTGGAGGCTGCCCATGGGGGAGGAGCTGGAAGGCCACCTGTCAGCCTGAACCCCTTCCTTTGAAATCTCCCTTCAGAGTTAGGAGAACCCTTCTATTGTCGCCTCTTCCTTGGGATACCCTCCCATCACCTTATTTATTTTTTGTCCCCTCCGGAGGGCAGTGTCACATGGAGCCAAATGTGTTGTCTGTTGCTAGGAGACAGGATATAATTTACCTAATGTGCCAGTCCTTGGCCACTGCACCCTTAGGGACCACCCAGAGGTTTCCCCACTTACGACACCCCCGTGGGCCCCTCTCTCTGAGCTCCAATGGCCTGGTTTAGGCAGTCCCTAGTGTTGCTGCCTGTGTTTGGGGAGAAGGAAGCATTTGTTTATTTGTAGGGGGCAGAGGAAGAACCATGTGCCTTTAAATTCATGAAAGTCATTCCTTAAAGGTCTAGAGTGCCATGCTTGACATCCCCCCAGCCCCTACCGAGCCCCTTCCCTGAACCAATCTGAGCTCTGTAGTGTTTCATTGATAATGTTCTGATAGCTAGCACTGATAGTGGATCTTGGGGGCGGGCTGCTCTGGGTGCTCAAGGGTTGACACTTGTCTTCCCTCCTCTCTCTTAAAGAGACCGCAGCACCTTGGTCTGCTCAGTTGGGCTGGGGAGCCACACCTCCTACCTTCAGGGTTGCTGACTTTCCCCCTCAGTCTGGGCTCAAGACTCAGGTAGAAAGGCCAGGCAAGACTCAGAGAGCATTCCCCCTAAGTTTGCCTCTGTCCTTTCTGAGAGAGTCCTACCCATCTGAAGGAAAGTTCAGGGCACTCTGGAACAAGGGAGTCCCTAGTCCCTGGGTCCCACTGTAAAGTCCAGAGTTTGGGGGTGGGGGTGGTGTAAGGGGAACCCTGCCTGAGAGGACTCAGGCCCAGCTTCAGGGGTGTTGTGAGCACTGTGCTTGTGAGTACCTGAGCACAGCAAAGGCAAGAGAGGAGAACATACTCTGTTTTGTTTTGCTTTTAACAATGGCTACATGTTGACTGCATCTCTGAAACAGACTGACCATGCTGGGTGTTGCAAAGGGTTGTGGTGGTTCTGAGTGAATTTGGCTAGCCCACCTGCAGAACTTTGGCCTAGTTATGTGTCATAAGCTTGTCATGTCTGTCCGATCTACAGCTCTCCTGCTCCTCTTTCCCTGGTTCCTCACTCTGTAGTAAAGTTCACGTGTGTGTGTGTGTGTGTGTGTGTGTGTGTGTGTGTGTGTGTGTGAGAGAGAGAGAGAGAGAGAGAGAGAGAGAGAGAGAGAGAGAGCGCTCCCCTTTCTGACAGTAAGCTGAGTCTAATTTCCCCCAAGACTGAAGCATGCCATCCCCTCCCCCATCACGTGCCCACATCTTAAAGAGCAGCTATGTCTTACCACAATTTCATTTCTGAAAAAAGAAAAGAAAAACAACCCTGAGATACTACCGCCTAAGTTTGAGATTGTATTTCAAGAAAGAACCCAGCAAAGTGTAAAGTGTAGCTCAAGGAATGTACCTCCTTTGCATATGTAAGCAGCTGCCTCTAAGGCTCTATAAATACCGGTGATCTGGGGCCTGGTTGATAAAAATCTCTGGTGGGTAGAGAGTTAGACTTAGGGCTCATAGGGACCATTTGGGCCCTGGGTAGTCCCCAGGCAGACATGGGTCCCTCTCGGGGCTTAAGCTAGTGAAAAGCACCATACAGTTGGTTCACAGTAATACATGGGTTTCACAAACTTTGCTATTCGTCTGGCCCTGGATGGTTAACAGTCACCTCAGTCACCTGACTTCCTGTGTGTCCTTGGTACAAGCTGTGCAATTCAGAGGTGAAAGAATTGTGGGGAGATGGGGGTAATAAATGTCTCCTTGGGAACCATGGTCCAGGTAATGAAAAGGACTTTGCACTGAGGATGGCATTTTGGGGTTTTGGAGGATCTCTACCCAACAGAGTGTTCACCTTAAAGCCTCAGAGTCAGAAAAATCAGAGTTTTGTCGCTTTGTTGGACAGATGAAAATCTTGGAGGTGCAAGAGAGGGTAGGAACCCAATCAGGGTTCATGCAGTGTCCCCAGGCTTGTGGTCTCGGGCACAAGGGATCCATGAAGATGCTAATAAACAAGTTGGAATCCCCATGGGCAAATCTCCTGCTGGAGCCTCCATGGATACCCTCTCCCCTGCCTGTTTCAGGGGAAACTCGAATGCGCTTCTATGAACTGTTGGTCACCGGCCGGTACACCCCCCAGACCCTCCCAGTGGGTGAGCTGGATGCTATTTCTCCAATTGTGAATGAGACACTGCAGGTAGGTTGATCACACTGTTGCTCCTCTGGCTCAGCACCTCTGGCTTTAGGGGCGGGGTCACACCTGCTTGTAGGTTCAGAGCTGGTCTAAAAGCCCTGCTACAGCATGTCTCCCTTGGGATTGGTCCTGCTCCCTGTAGCTTTCAGTCCACACGCAGTCCCTCCTCCCATTCTACCCTCCCTCTATGCTGGGATTCCCACAGACCTGGGGCTACTTTTCATGTGACTGTCACAACATTGCTGTGTTTGGGTCTTAGTGTCTGGTGTCTGGCTATCCCTGTACTCCGGTCCCCAGGAAGCAGAGTACAGAGCCTCTTCCAGAACAGACTGCCTCCGTCTCAGCCCCCGGCCTACCAAGACACTCACTTGGCCAATTCTACCCAATCACAGCTTTAACCTGCCCCATCCCCCTGCCTGCTAATCAGGAAGCACTTGTCCTATGTCATGCTGTTTAAAATCTCTAGAATTTCTAAGGGACAGTCCATCAAGCTCAAGACTGTAGCTCTTGGTCACATCTCTGTCTCAGTGCCCTTTAATGTCAAATAGCCTGAGGTGGGAAGGAAATGTCAGCCTTCACAAAGATGTCAGGGTCTTCTCTTTCTGCCTCCAGGATTAGGGAAAGTCCTCAGAGTATCCAGAGGGTACCTAGGGGTAGAGAAAAACCAAGAGCTTCCCGATGCTTGTACCTTTGGCTGGCTCCAAGCTCCCCAGCAGCCAGAGTTTTAATGAGAGACCACTGCGTTCCCATGCATAGAGTGTTCTCCTCCACTCCAGTGATTTTTTTCCTTTCTCTTTCTAGCTATCAGATGCTCTGAAGCGCCTCAAGGATGGCAGCCTGTCTGTGGGGTGTGGCTCTGGCTCCTCCTCTGTCACCCCTAACAGTGGTGGGACCCCCTTCTCCCAGGACACAGCTTATTCCAGCTGTCGTTTGGACACACCCAACTCCTACGGACAAGGCACCCCGCTCACACCTCGCCTGGGTACCCCTTTCTCCCAGGATTCCAGCTATTCCAGTCGTCAGCCCACACCCTCCTACCTCTTCAGCCAGGACCCTACAGCAACCTTCAAGGCTCGGCGGCATGAGAGCAAGTTCACTGATGCCTACAACCGCCGCCACGAGCATCATTATGTCCACAATTCTGCTGTGGCTGCAGTGGCTGGAGCCACAACTACCTTCCGGGGCTCCTCAGACCTTTCCTTTGGCAGCAGTGGAGGCAGCAGTGGCCCCCCCTTCAAGACCCAATCACAGGATTCGGCCACATTTGCCCACACTCCACCTCCTGCCCAAGCAGCCCCTGCTTCTGGATTCAAGTCCGCTTTCTCTCCGTATCAGACTCCAGCACCCCCATTCCCCCCACCTCCCGAGGAACCCACTGCCACAGCAGCCTTTGGGACCCGTGACAGCGGGGAGTTCCGGAGGGCACCCGCACCCCCACCCCTACCGCCTTCGGAACCTCCAGCCAAGGAGAAGCCGGGCACACCTCCTGGTCCCCCACCCCCTGACAACAACAGCATGGAGCTGGGCGGCAGGCCTACCTTCGGCTGGAGTCCTGAGCCCTGTGACAGCCCGGGCACACCCACTCTGGAGTCATCTCCCGCAGGGCCAGAGAAGCCCCATGACAGCCTGGACTCCCGCATTGAGATGCTGCTGAAAGAGCAGCGCACCAAGCTGCCCTTCCTGCGGGAGCAGGATTCAGACACTGAGCTCCAGATGGAGGGCAGCCCCATCTCCTCCTCCTCCTCCCAACTCTCTCCACTCACCCACTTTGGCACTAACTCTCAGCCTGGCTTCCGAGGCCCCTCACCGCCCTACTCACGCCCCTCCAGCACAGGTCTGGAGGACATCAGCCCAACACCACTGCCTGACTCTGATGAGGATGATGACTTGGGCCTGGGCCTGGGGCCTCGGCCCCCACCTGAGCCGGGCCCCCCAGACCCTATGGGTCTTCTAGGCCAGACAGCTGAGGCGGCTTTGGACCTGACAGGAGACAGGACCCCGACCTCAGAGAGGATGGATGAGGTACTGCTATATCTGTTCTATCTGGGATTGATTTTGTGTGTCTGTGACCCACTCCTCCAGGCTTGATACATTTCACTAAGACTGGAACCATGGGACTAGGTGACAGTTGTGCTGTCCTCACTGGAAGTGGAGTCCAGACTTCTCAACTTGGGCTGAGTTCTGATTCTGAGTTGGAGTGGAGTTTTCAGGCACCCGAGGGAGGATGGGCTGTGGTCATGGTTCCAGGTCATTTTCTCTGTTAGTGGTTTAAGAATGACCAGTCCTGTTGCTCAGGCATATTGGATGCTGGCCAGGGTGCTGTGTGGGGCTGGCCCAGCCAGCACTCCCAAGTGTTGTCTCTCGGAGCCTGGTGTACTGAAGAGATGAGAAAGCATGTCGGGGTGCAGTCGGCTCCCTCTCCCTCCCACCAGCTTTAGACATGTAGAGGGAAGGAGTTCAGGCTAGCTTTGGAAGGGGGGGCATAGCATAAATCAGGCAGATTTTTACCTGCCCCCTCCTCTCTTTAATCCATCCCATTGCTCAGACCTCCAGTCTCAGAAGTTTCAAAGCTAGGAAAGTGATGGTCTGGGTTTTCTGGGAGAGGAGAGTATGTCATCATCCTGGATCTCACTCAGTCCTCACCCTGGGTCAGGCCCCTGGCATCACTGGGCCCAGCAGGCATGGACAAGCTCAGATACAGCCCTATGCTCCTGTGGGCACAGAAGGAGGTTCTTTCTCCCTTCCCAGTCCTTCCATTAAGCCCCTCTGGCTGCCTGGAAAGAAACAGAGGAGAACTTTAGCTGTCGAGAGAGAAGATGGGGCCGCAGGTGGCTGAGGCTCCTGGGAGCCTGCAAGCAGTTCTGGGGAAGTGGTTTCTGGCTTCAAGGGTCAAGGCAGAGGGAGCTGGCAGGTGTACTAGAGCTAGCTAAGCTGTAGACCCTCCCCCATCCCTCCTAGGCAGCCTCGGTTTGGCGGGTGTTTATCGTGCCAGCCACCTGGTCCAGTGCTGAGAAGCTCAGAGTAGCTAGCTGGAGGGGCATGGGTCTCTGCCACATACTCACTCTCTCCCTAGGCATAAGAGGAAACTGAGGCTGGAGTCTGGGGCCTCCCCAGGACAGAGACCAGGAATGCCTCCACCACGTAGGGCCGTGCACCGGGCCGACCCTCGGGCGCCCTCTGCTGGCAGCCGGGAGAGCAGTACTTAGGTTCTGTATCTGGTAGTGTGTGGTGCCGGTGTTAGATAAAGAGCTCTGCCGGCCCACACAAGGCTGAGGTAGAGGCGAGGGAGCAGCAGCATGGAGGGGACCCGTGAGGAGGGAAGGGATAGGCAGAGGCTGGTGACTAAAAGCACAAAGTTTCAGTCTCAGAGCCTTAACTGCCTTGTCACATGGGCGGAGTGACCTAAAGGAAGGCATTTTCCCCCTCTAGTCTCAGTTTCATCATCTGTTGAGTGGGTCAATAAGAGTCCTGCCTCACCGTCTCCATGGAAACGTGGCGTTGCCTGGGAAGCCCAAGCGTCTTTCACCTAGACCCATAACTGCAAGACAGCTGGTTCCTACGCTGTGCCGGAGGGGGGTGGGCCCAGGCCAGAGCTTGCCTAGTGCTCCTGTGATTGGCTGACTGGGGCGGCCAGGGTTAACCCTCTGTGTGCTGCTGCACAGTGCTAAGTGCTGTCTAGAGCTGGTGTTAGGGCACCCTTTCTCTTTTTCTCTTCTTGCTCAGCTTGCCGGGCCCTCCCTCACATAGGTACCTGGGAGTGAGTGAGTGTGTGTGTGTATGTGTAGTGTGTGTACAGGGTTGAAGAGGCTAGATACTCTCAGCCAGTGTCCCCTCTGAGACCGTCCTCACCAGGTGGTGTGACCTCTGACCTCACAGTCAGTCAAGCCTTGTTTTTTTTGTTAATGTTGGTTGGTTTGTTTTCACCCTGGCTAGGAACTGAGCCCACACACAGAGTCTGGTGTGGGACCGGAGTTCCTCTTTCTCATCTTTCCTCCAGCTCCCAGCTCCACCTATACCCAAGGAGCTCAGTGCCTCTCTCCAGTTCCCAGCCTCTGACTCCAACATCCCAAAGACCCAGGCCTCAAAGTAGAGAGTTCTCCCCATCTTTTTTTTTTTTTTTTTTTTTTTTTTTTTTGCCCAAGTCTTTCTTGATGTCCCCCCTTTCCACCTCCTCATGTTCTAACGACAGCCCTTTGTGGGGCAGGTATCTGGCGCATGTGACCCAGCCCTGGTTCTCACTGTCAGTTGTGGCCCTCTCGTCAGCTTCCTCATCTGTCAAAGGGACCCACATGGAACCTCACTGTGCTAGGTTTCTGTGCAGTTAAGGAAGGAGACCATTTGTATCTGCAACTCTCAATCACTTGCCAGCCTTTTCTAAAAGCCCGGGAGCACTAAGTGAAGAGTGAAGAGAAAGATTGAAAAAGTTCTGTGGGAGTGTGCTTGCCCAGCTCTAGGGCCACAGAGCATTTACCTAGGGTGCTGAAGGGGCAGGCTTCAGTCCCTAGCCTTCAAAACAAACAAACAAAAAGCCCCTATGAGCCTTTAAGGCTGCATGCAACCTTCCACCACCCAGCCAGCACTCTCTCAGATGTTATGTTACCATTTGCACAATGCCCTGCTGGCCACAGCGAGGACCCCTGGCTGGTGGAGCCCAGGTTGGGGAGCTACTTCCTGTTTGAAATCCCAGCTGTGTCTTATTGGTCGCCTGGTCTCAGGGAAGTTACTTAAACCTTTCCTGTGCCCCAGTGTCTTCATTAGTAAACTTGGAGCTACCGAAGCTAGTTTGCAGAATTGTTGTAAGAAATACCTAGTGTATCTAAATTTTCCTGGTGCGTGGGAAATGCTATACCAGTGTTAACTCTTTCCTGTGTTCTCTCAGACTCTTCACCCTATGTCCCACGTGTTGCCCCTCCACCTGTCATCTTCCCCCACCTTTTCTCCATGATACACTGTCATGCCCCTTATGCTTCAGCTCCACCATTTACAAGTTCCGTCTCCTTACGAGGCGAGACTGGTGTCTGTCACTTTCATGTTCTCAACATCTAGATCAGTGCCTGGCACACAGGTGCCACCAAACAGATGTTTGTTGAATGAATGGCTGTTTTGACACCCCTGTACCAAAGGGGAAAGTATGATTTGGGGTGGTCAATGGGTTTGTGCACGCCTTTCCTGTAGCTGGGAATCTCCAGTACTGATCGATCCCAGGTCTCCAACTCCCTGGTGCTTGGAAAGCCCGTGTCTTACCCTCGCCGCTCTCTTCCAGGGCCAGCAGTCCTCAGGAGAGGACATGGAAATCTCAGATGACGAGATGCCCTCAGCCCCCATCACCAGTGCTGACTGCCCCAAGCCCATGGTGGTGGCCCCAGGGGCAGGGGCTGTGGCAGCCCCCAACGTGCTGGCTCCAAACCTGCCCCTGCCCCCGCCCCCCGGTTTCCCACTACCCCACCCCCCCCACCCCCACCTCAGCCCGGCTTTCCCATGCCCCCACCTTTGCCTCCTCCACCACCCCCACCCCCACCGTCCCACCCTGCTGTGACAGTGCCCCCGCCACCCTTGCCAGCACCGCCAGGTGTCCCACCCCCACCCATCCTGCCACCACTGCCACCCTTCCCACCAGGACTATTTCCTGTGATGCAGGTGGACATGAGCCACGTGCTGGGTGGCCAGTGGGGTGGCATGCCCATGTCCTTCCAAATGCAAACACAGATGCTAAGCCGGCTCATGACAGGCCAGGGCGCTTGCCCCTACCCCCCCTTCATGGCTGCTGCGGCTGCCGCTGCTTCAGCCGGACTGCAGTTTGTCAACTTGCCCCCCTACCGGAGTCCGTTTTCCCTGAGCAACAGTGGCCCAGGCCGTGGGCAGCACTGGCCACCCCTGCCCAAGTTTGACCCCTCCGTGCCACCACCAGGCTACGTACCACGTCAGGAGGACCCACACAAGGCCACCGTGGACGGGGTCCTGCTGGTAGTACTCAAGGAGCTCAAGGCTATCATGAAGCGTGATCTCAACCGCAAGATGGTGGAGGTCGTGGCCTTTCGGGCCTTTGACGAATGGTGGGACAAGAAGGAGCGGATGGCCAAGGTATGTGGGCAGGTGGGCAGGGAGCAGCCTAGAGTGAGGAGGTAGCAGCATGAGAGTCCTGTAAACAGTGCAGCTGACTGAGAAGCCTGGACCCATAGCCTCTGGCTGTGTGGGGCTCTTCCCAGTTAAATAGGAAAAGACAAAATGAAAGTACAAATCAAATGCAGTTCCTCGTTTGCCCATGCTGAGTTTCAGGAGCTCAGTGACTTCCTGTCCAGTGGCCACCAGCTCATGTGGCCCCACAGCCAAGGCCTCTGGGACCAGACTCACCTTCCCCCCTTCCCTTTCTCTTCTGAGGTCTTTGGCACAAAGTCTGACCTTGTGGAGACTTCCCCCCCTCTCCCCAAGACAGGGTTTCCCTGTGTAGCTTTGGAGCTTATCCTGGAACTCCCTCTGTAGACCAGGCTGGCCTCGAACTCACAGAGATCCGCCAGCCTCTGCCTCCCCGAATGCTGGGATTAAAGGCGTGCACCACTACTGCCTGGCCTTCCTTTTTTTTTTTTTTTTTTCCTTTAAATTTATTTTACATCTACTTTTCCTTTTTCCTTGAGGGCTTATCTATCTAGACCTGTAGAAATAAATAAACCCTAACTGTCTTATCTCTATTTCAGAGACAAAGTTTTCTTGAATTCTTTTTCCTTAAGAGGCAGAGTCTTAACCTATGGTCCAGGCTCAAGGATGCTTCTGCTTTTTCAGCCCTTTAGCTGCTATAACAGGCACTTGCCTGGCTTTAGTATTTTGAAATCCTCTCAGTTAGGCTGGGAATAGTAGCACACATCTTTAATTCCAGCACTGGGGAGGCAGAGGCAGGAGGATCTCTATGAGTTTAAGGCCAGCCAGGGTTACATAGTGAGACCATGTCTCAAAAAAAGCAAATAATAATAATAACAACAACAATAACAACAAGATAAATTTTAGCTGTAGTTCCCTTTGCTCCTTACACCAACTCCAGAGGTAAGCAGACTTGCCCTCCCTACAGTGCACTTTAGGGAACTCTTGTGACTAGGAACTTGTTCTTTTCTGTCTGGGTATGTGAGTCCTGTAGTTGCTGTTCTCATCCATATTATGTGGTAATAAACCAGAAAGAACCACCTGCCATACAATTCTTTATAGTTCACTTGAACCATGTTGGCCCCTGGGATGAGTAACAGTCACAGAAAGATAGCTAAAGCCATGTCATCAATAACTTAAAGTGTCCATGCCCTGAAGACAGTTCTTTTGTCCAATTCTTACACCATCCTTTGAAGCCAGTGTTTCAGAGCCTGGAGTGGCCACCTCTGGACAAACAATGAAGGAACATCTCTGCAGGCGTGTTCTGTATTTTTGCTTTCTGTTGTTTCTGAGACAAGGTTTCACTATGTTGCCCTGATTGTCTGGGACTTGTTTTGTAGCCCAGGTTAGCCTCCAGCTCAGCTCCACCCGCCTCTGCCCCTTGAGTTCCTCCTTTAAAGGTGTGCAATATTTCATCTGGCCTTCACTGAGTATTGTAGAGAGGCTTGCTTTTTTATCAGAGCTGAATCTGGCTTAGGTTTAAATAAAGTACTTATTGAAGTCAGGTGACACATACCTTTAATCCTAACACTCAGGAGGCAGAGGAAGGTGGCCCTCTGTAGTCAGCCTGGGCTACATAGAGAGACCCTGTCACAAAAAAAAAAACAAACCATAACAACCAAAGCAAACAAAACACACCAGAGTCTCTAACCCAGGCTAACTTCAAATTCCCTATGGAACAGAGAATGATTTGTTTGTTTGTTTGTTTGTTTGTTTGTTTGATTTTTCGATTTTTCAAGACAGGGTTTCTCAGTGTAATAGCCCTGACTGTCCTTTAACTGGATCTACAGACCAGGCTGGCCTTGAACTCATCAGAGATCAGCCTGGTATCTCTGGGATTAAAGGCGTACGCTACCACTGACCAACCAGAGAATGATTTTGAGTTTAGAATTTTTCTGCTTCCACCTCTGGGTGTTGATTACAAGTGTGCCCCACCACACCCAGTTTAACAGATGTGAAAATGGAGCCCAAGACAGATGAGAAGTACCCTGTAATTGCAGCGTGTGGGATGTGTGGTGAGGAATATCAGGAGTTTAAGGCCAGCCTTAGCTACACAGCTCCTTGCTATCCTGTAGAACAACAGAAGCAGCGGTTAGAGAGATGTCTCAAAAGTTAAAAGCACTGGCTGCTCTTGTAGAGAGTTTCGCTCTCAGCACCTACATAGTGGGCCAGTCCCAGGGGATCCAACTCCCTCCTCTGGCCTTCATGGGCACCAGACATATATGTAGACAAAGCATCCAAACCCATAAAATAAAAATAAACTTTTTTAAAAAAAGGTTTATTTATTATATATACAATGTTCTGCCTGCATGTAGGCCTGCAGGTCAGAGAGGGCACAGATCTCATACGAATGGTTGTGAACCGCCATGTGGTTGCTGGGAATTGAACTCAGGACCTCTGGAACAGCAGGCTGTGCTCTTAACCCCTGAGCCATCTCTCTCAAGCCCCCAAAATAAACAAACTTTCAAAAAAGGTTATATAACAAATTCAAAAGATCAGTAACTTGGGTCTGGTTTTGTGTTTTCTGTTTATTTTACTTTATTTTGAGGTAGGGTCTCATGTAAGCCAGGTTGGCTTTAAAACTTGGTATGAAGCTAAACCAGTGTTCCCATCTCCCAAGTGGTAAGGGTTGCAAGCGAGTGCTCCTTTGTTGTTGTTGTCACCATTGCTACTTGTTGGTTGGCGCTATTTTATGTGTATGGGTGCTTTGCCTGAATGCATGTAAGTGAAGCAAGTGCCTGTCTGATGTCCACAGAAGATGCATCGGATGCCCTGGAACTAGAATTAGAGATGGTTGTTAGCCGCACATGGATGCTGGGAATGGAGCCCAGATCCTCTGCAAGGGTAGCCATTGCTCTTAACAAACCATTGAGCCATCTCTCCAGACCCCTTCCCTCCCTTTTTTTTTCTTTTTGAGACAGGGTTTCTCTGTGGCTTTGGAGGCTGTCCTGGAACTAACTCTTTTAGGGCAGACTGGTCCAGAATTCACAGAATCTGCCTCCTGAGTGCTGGGATTAAAGGCGTGCACCACCACTACCCAGCCCCTCCCTCCATTTTAAAAAAGCACTAGCTCAAGAACTGAAATTGGTTCCAATTAATTTCTGAACTCCTCTAATGTTCCATCCTTCTCTTACCAGTATTTCAAGTCAATTGCTTAAACACAGTGGATTGTTTGTAACATTGTAATGTACTAGAACCACCCAGCACAGGGAACTAAGACATTGTCAAGTTCCATTGAGTGCAGACGGCGGTCCATGTGATAGTGGTACAGACATGTCCTTACAGCACACAGCTATCATTCCCACATGTGGAGACTACTACTCTAAGAGCTGCAGCTGTTAAGTAGTGTGTTACTAGTGAGTGTTACTAGTGAGTCCACGATGGGGGTGGGGGGCAGTGCAAGGCTCTGGGACCCCAGGTAGGGAGTGCAGTGAAAGGTTCCAGGCACTGTGCTGGCCTGCCTCTGATACCTGTCAGAATCCACTCAGGCAGTACCCGGGTCAGCCCAGGGTTCCATGGGAACTAAGTCTGCAGGTAGGTGCAAAGGACCCTTTAACAGACAGACCCCTGCCCATTTACGCTCTCTCTACTCTTCTCTCTGCTCTGCTCTGCTCTTCTCTTCTCCCACCTACTCTCTCTCTGCCGGTGACCGGCCATGGCAGGCAGCCATTAACCATGTTCCTCTTCTCTCTTAGTCTCCCTACTCTGCTGGGCCTATAATAAACTAGTTAATATGTCTCATCTTGCGCCCTCCTCTTTTTCTTTATATCTAATTTAAACAAAAACCTAACCTGCAGTATGGCCAGGTGTGGGGGAAGAAAGTGTATACCATGACCTGAGACTGCCTGCAGGAGGTGGCAGCGGTGCCCTTAATTGTGATTACTCTTTCCTTCTCTCTCACCCTAGGCCTCACTCACTCCTGTGAAGTCTGGTGAACACAAGGATGAGGACAGGCCAAAGCCCAAAGACCGAATTGCCTCATGTCTGCTGGAGTCGTGGGGCAAGGGTGAAGGCCTGGGTTACGAGGGCCTGGGCCTTGGCATTGGACTGCGTGGTGCCATTCGTCTGCCCTCCTTCAAAGTCAAGAGGAAGGAGCCACCAGATACAGCCTCCTCTGGTGACCAGAAGCGACTTCGGCCATCAACGTCTGTGGATGAGGAAGATGAAGGTTTGTGCTCTCGGCTGCAGGCTGGCTGTTTGTTCCCTTTCTTCCCCTCTCGGCATCTCAGCTCTGACTCCTACTATTCCCACAGAGTCGGAACGGGAGCGTGACCGGGACATGACCGATACCCCATGTGAACTGGCCAAGCGGGACCCCAAAAGCGTGGGTGTGCGGCGCCGGCCAGCACGGCCACTGGAGCTGGACAGTGGCGGGGAAGAGGATGAGAAAGAGTCCTTGTCCGTGTCCTCATCTTCATCAGCATCCTCATCCTCAGGATCGTCCTCCACCTCACCCTCATCCTCAGCCTCAGACAAGGAGGAGGAGGAGGAGGAGGAACGAGAAAGCACTGAGGAGGAAGGGGAGGAAGCAGAGGAGGATGAAGAGGAGGAGGAGGAGGGCCCCAGGAGTCACATATCCTCACCCTCATCCTCATCCACTTCTGATAAGGTGTGGATCAGGGAGGCTGCCGGGTGCTGGGTGGGAAGATGTGGACCTTAGCTCATCTGTGTCCCTCTGACCCTGTACCCCAGGATGATGATGACGACAGTGACGACCAGATCGATTCTGATAATGATGATCAAGACATAGCCCTGTCAGAGGCAAGTGAGAAGGACAATGGAGACTCCGAGGAAGGTGAGCAGGGAGGTGGCAGCCTGTCCCGGCCCCAAGCCTGTCCTCTGAGGACAGAGGTGGAGGATCAGTCCACTGATGCTCTGGGACCATTACCTTAGAGCACATATCTCATGTATCGGGATCCCAGCTACATCAAATAGCAGAATGGACCAGTCCATAGACCCAGAACTTAGATCAGAGGGTTCCTAAGGCTGGGGGAAGGAAGAAAGCAGGTGCTGCTGAAGTGGGTGGTGACTGCTCAATGGAATTGGGAACTAAGTGGAGATGGTGGTCGCCACACTGGAACAAACATACTGAATGGTGCTAGGATTGTTCACTTCAAAATGAAGACTCCTGTGTTAATTCACCATGCACTTTTTATACTGAGGACTAGTTTCCTCCCCTTCAGTATCTGAGGGCATCCTGTTCAAGGCTTTGGGGGAAATATCTGGCACATGGGGCAAGGGCACCAGGGAGTATGAAATAACCCTCCCAACCCATGTCCCTCATCCAGAGGAAACAGAGAGCATTGCCGCCTCAAAGGCCACGCCTGAGTCGTCATCGTCCAGTGAAAGTTCTGGGTCTTCTGAATTTGAATCCAGTTCCGAGTCATCATCCTCATCTTCATCCTCTGAGGATGAAGAGGAAATGACTGTACCTGGGGAGGAAGAGGAGGAGGAAGAGGAGGAAGAGGAAAAGGAAGAGACTGCAATGGCTACAGCAATGGTAGCAGCAATGACCCACGAGAGCATGCCTCCAGGAGGAGGCCAGGACTTTGAGCAGGAGAGGGTAGAAGTATCTCTGGGCCCAGGAGCCCCCATGGGGGAGTCCTTGGGCACAGAAGAGGAAGTGGACACTGGGGGTGAGGATGAAGTCCCTGAGATGCCTACTCCTGTGCTGGAGGAACCTCCCTTGGCCATGGGTGCTCAAGAGCGAGAAGAGAGCACAAAGCCCCCAGAAGAGCCAATCGAAAACACAGAAGAGGACATGCTGCTCTCTCCAGAGCTCCCTGCCAGAGAGACAGAGGCCCAGTCCCCATCCCCCCCTGAACACGGTCCAGGTAACCTTGCAGCCTCTTGGGCAGGAGTTGGGTGGGACATGGGGTGAAAAGCTGGGTAGTGTCTTTGCCACTGGAACCAGCCCAGGACCTCTGGTAGGACCCCGGCAGAATATGCTGGGTCACTGCTGGGCTCATAATTCCATAACAAGATTCTCATTAGGCCTTTAATCCCATCACTTAGGAGGTAGAAGCAGGCAGATCTCTGTGAGTTCAAGACCAGCCTTGCCTATAGAGGGCGTTCCAGGACATCCGGAGACCTTGTCTTGACTCCCCCCGAAAAACAACAAAAAGATTCCCCAAGGGTTATTCCTCAGTCCATGTGTACCCGAGGTGCCCCAAACACACACACAGTGGGGACCCATGGTGGGTTTAGTTAGCAGATGAGTCCAGCACCTGTGGGTGCCAGGTCAGGCAAGGGGACACTAGGTTCTGCACTCTCCTTGACAGAGTACAGCAAAGCATGTGAAAGGCTCATTGTTGGGGCCTTGGTATGGGAGTGCCGGCGTTGGCAGAGGTAGTCTCTCTGCACTTGAACTGCCAGACAGACACGATGCTCCTATTACTTGATTATAATTCAACATTTCAATATATTTAACTTAGCCGCACATGGTTAGTATGTACCTTTATGAAATCCAGGAGAGCAAACTGTAGCTTTTGCTTAATACATGTCGTTTTATTGAGAACAGACCACAAGTTGTTGGATAGTAAGTCAATATGAAGGTTCTTCTGGTCCCTGGTACTGTTTTAGGCATTGTCAATACAACAGCAGATCAAATGGACAAAGATATCTGTCCTCATGAAGCATATATTCTAGGTCAGAGTGATAGGGTTATGAATGCCAGGAGAATCTATGGAAACTGACAAATATGGCAAAGGTGAGACTTGAATTTTTTTTTCCACCATGGAGTGGGGTTTCTCAGGCCATAGGAACAAGGTAGAGTCAAGTTTTCTGCAATGCTGGGGTCTATGCAAGCATTCTACCACTAAACTGCACTCTAGCCACAAGAACATAG
The DNA here is from genome assembly GCF_003668045.3 of Cricetulus griseus. Classification (NCBI taxonomy): domain Eukaryota; kingdom Metazoa; phylum Chordata; class Mammalia; order Rodentia; family Cricetidae; genus Cricetulus; species Cricetulus griseus. Next base: position 102,961,657 of record NC_048597.1, read on the forward strand.
TTCCGAAGACATGGAGAAAACTAGATTTGTTCCTCCTGGCATTTAAGAAGCCCCTTCCAAGCAGGGTGGTGGTGGCGCACACCTTTAATCCCAGCACTTGGGGTGGGGGGGTACAGGCAGGCGGAGCTCTGTGAGTTTGAGACCAGCCTGGTCTGCAGAGATAGTTCCAGGACAGCTAAGGCTGAAACCCTGACACGGGGCTGGTTCCCGAGATGCCTTGTTTGACTGTGTAGTGTCTGTATGTTACATGCATAGTAGGACGATAAGAATGTAAGGCTCCAAGCGATGTTTTGACTCACATGACGGTGTCCTGGTTTTTGCTTTCCTTTCCGCAGAGGGAGATCTGGACGTGGAGCCCGAGCCACCTCTGATGCTCTCCTTGCCTTTGCAGCCACCATTGCCACCCCCTCTGTTGCTCCGTCCACCCAGCCCACCACCTGAACCAGAAACCCTAGAGCCCCCCAAACCTCCTGTTCCCCTGGAGCCTCCCCCCGAGGATCAGCCTCCACGTACTCCAGGTCTCTGTGGCAGTCTGGCCAAGTCACAGAGCACAGAGACAGTGCCAGCCACCCCAGGTGGGGAGCCCCCCCTGTCAGGGGGCAGCAGTGGCCTGTCACTGAGCTCCCCACAGGTGCCTGGCAGCCCCTTCTCCTATCCATCCCCATCCCCTGGCTTGAGCAGTGGGGGCCTTCCGCGGACACCTGGCCGGGACTTCAGCTTCACACCCACTTTCCCTGAGCCCAGTGGACCCTTGCTTCTACCTGTCTGTCCCCTCCCTGCTGGTCGACGAGACGAGCGCTCAGGCCCCCTGGCCTCCCCAGTGCTCCTGGAGACCGGCCTGCCCCTCCCACTGCCCCTGCCTCTGCCCCTGCCTCTGGCATTGCCTGTCCCTGTCCTAAGGGCCCCACCTCGGCCACCTACCCAGCTGCCTCCCCTGCTGCCTGCTTCCCTAGCTCCATGCCCACCACCCATCAAGAGGAAGCCAGGCCGGCCCCGGCGATCCCCACCATCTATGTTGTCCTTGGATGGACCTTTGGTCCGGCCGCCACCAGGGCCTGCCCTGGGGAGGGACATTCTGCTCTTATCGGGCCAGCCACAGGCCCCCATCTTCCCCAGTGCACACGACCCTCGGGCCGTGACTTTGGACTTCCGGAACACAGGGATCCCAGCTCCCCCACCGCCCCTCCCACCCCAGCCCCTCCACCTCCACCTCCACCTCCTGTTGAACCCACCAAGCTGCCCTTCAAGGAGCTGGACAACCAGTGGCCCTCTGAGGCCATTCCCCCAGGACCTCGCCGAGATGAGGTCACTGAAGACTACATGGACCTGGCCAAAGTGCGAGGACCATGGCGACGGCCACCTAAGAAGCGCCATGAAGACCTGGTGGCCTCATCAGCCTCACCCGAGCCCTCACCACCCCAGCCTCTCTTCCGGCCCCGCTCAGAGTTTGAGGAGATGACCATCTTGTATGACATCTGGAATGGTGGCATTGACGAGGAAGACATCCGTTTCCTGTGTGTCACCTATGAGCGCCTGTTGCAGCAGGACAATGGCATGGACTGGCTGAATGACACACTCTGGGTCTACCATCCCTATATCCTGCCAGATTTGGGGTCCATGTTCTTCAGAAGCAGAAGTCCCTCTAGGCATATTCACCCTGTCTATAGCAATCACAGTACCAGGGAGGCAATAGTACAGGCATTGCCACTTAGCAGGTAGTGGTTATGCTAGACCTGTCTCACTCTCAGAGGTAGTGGTCTCAGGTCCAAACATAGGATGAGGGTTGTAGAACTTACCAATAGAGGAGACTGACATAGGCTCCCCTCAGCCTTTCTCTGCCTGGCTTGAATTGAATCCCAGGTGGCTCAGTAAAACACAGGGTAGTTAGTCATCTCGTTTTTTCACAGGACGAAACTGAGGCTCAGAGAGGCTAATTGACCTGCCCAAAGTCACGCAGCTACCAAGTGTCAGGGCTGAGGTTTGAAGACAAAGCTGGCTCTAGAATCTAGCTCTTTGCTATAGGATCCTGAAGCCAGTTTATTATCATTATAAGAATAGCACAAAGCGTTGGTGGTGCACCCCTTTAACCCAGCACTCGGGAGGCAGAGGCAGCATGATCTCTGTGAGTTCGAGGCCAGCCTGGTCTCCAGAGTAAGTGCCAGGATAGGCTCCAAAGCCTCACAGAGAAACCCTGTCTCGAAACCCCCCCCCCAAAAAAAAAGGCACTATCTTGATCCCCATTGTCCACACTAATTTAGTCATTTGCTGTCTCAGGAGCTCTGCCAGAGTACTCTGAGTATAATTAACTACTCATAGATGCATCATTACCCTTATTTCCAGGTAGAAAGCAGTAATAAACGTGCCCAGTGTCGTGCACCTAGGGACAGCATCAGTGGAGTTAGCCGAGGCAGCATTGAAGCAAGTGGTGGACCAGGGCATCATTACCCCTAGAGGTGGTTCTGAGGCTGGGGAAACTGGGCAGAGAGACCGGGAGGGGGACTTCTAAGAATGTCCATATAGCCCTTGACCCACACCCACCCACCAGCCTCTCATCAGCGAAGAAAAAGAAACGAGATGATGGCATCCGAGAGCACGTGACAGGCTGTGCCCGAAGTGAGGGCTTCTATACCATCGACAAGAAAGACAAGCTGAGATACCTCAACAGCAGTCGTGCAAGCACTGATGAGCCCCCTATGGACACCCAGGTACTGTGAGTGGGGCCTGTATGAGCCTGGGCTCAGAGTAAGGTAGGAACATTCCCAGAAGGAGGTTCTGGGCCAGGGCTGAGACACCATCACCCTTCATCCCACGGCTGGGCTGTGGGAGGTAAAAGCCGGGCATGGGGAGGTAGAGGCTCACCGGTTCTAGGATTGTCTAGGCTACATAGATAGACTCTGTCTCAAAATTAAAAAAGCCAAAAACCTCCCTGGGCAGTAGTGGTACACACTTTGAATCCCAGCACTGAGGAGGCAGAGGCAGGTGGATCTCTGTGAATTCAAGGCCAGCCTGGTCTACAAGAGCTACTTCCAAGACAGCTAGGGCTACACAGAGAAACCCTGTCTCAAAAATCCAAAAACCAAAACACCAGAACCTCTTTTTATATTGTGGGTAGTGGAGAGCCCCAAATGTTTTTAGCCTTAGACATAAATGCATTTCCAAAAAGTTGGCTTTTTCCTCCCTCTCTATTCCGTACATAGCTATCGAGCACCTCTTAAGTGCTAATCATTGTTCAGGGGCTGCATCAGTGAACAAAACAAAGATTTTTTTTTCCCCCCTCATGGTGTGGGATGAACTTTCAATCGAACATATATAGTCATGAGTAGATGCCATGGATATGAGGGAGGTTAGCAAGTCCGAGGGTCATGTTGGATCTGAGGGTGGAGGCCACATAGACTGTCAGAAGAGACCACTGAGAAGAGTTCTGTGAGGCAGGGATGGGCTCAGTTGTGACAGAAAAAATATTTCAAGACTCTGATAGGGTCTGGTGGTGGCAGCCCCACATGCCTTTAATCCCAGTACTCGGGAGGCAAGAAGCAGGCGATCTCTGTGATGAGTTCCAGGCCAGCCTGGTCTACAGAGTGAGTTCTAGGACAGCCTCCACAGCCACAGAAAAACCATTGAAGTGTTGGAAAGTCAGAGAAGGTCAAAGCCAGGATGTGTGGGGACAGAGCTGGGGAGGACGAGACAGGGCCAAATCCGTTCCTTTCTGATTTGTCATCCCGTCGTGCCAGCAGGGTATGAGCATCCCGGCACAGCCCCACGCCTCCACTCGAGCAGGCTCAGAGCGGCGTTCTGAGCAACGGCGCCTGCTGTCCTCCTTCACTGGCAGCTGTGACAGTGACCTGCTCAAATTCAACCAGCTCAAGGTGAGGCTAGACCTCCTCTGGGACAGCCAGGTCAGCAGAGGGACCTGAAGGAGTACTCACCCCTCTTGTCCTTCCCTCCCCTAGTTCCGGAAGAAAAAGCTCAAATTCTGTAAGAGTCACATCCATGACTGGGGCCTGTTTGCTATGGAGCCCATTGCTGCTGACGAGATGGTCATTGAGTATGTGGGCCAGAACATCCGCCAAGTAGGTGCTGCCCAGGGGACTGGTGAGCAGTGGCGGGGGAATGGAGTAGGTCCAGACTTACGGTTTTCTGCGGCCAGGTGATTGCGGACATGCGGGAGAAACGGTATGAGGACGAAGGCATCGGCAGCAGCTATATGTTCAGGGTAGACCATGACACCATCATCGACGCCACCAAGTGCGGCAACTTTGCACGCTTCATTAACCACAGCTGCAATGTAAGTGCTCAGGGAAGGGCTGAGATGACCCCACCTCTGTGCCAGGCTCCTAGGCATGATAGTCATGATGTTCAGTCTCCTTTCCAGGCTCCAGGAGACCAGAGGTCACAGGGAGGGGATCAGAGACCTATACAAGGAGCTTTTCTCCTGACCTCCGTTGTTGTTTCCATACAATGGGTATAGTGGGTATTGTGGAGTCACAGGAAACACCGAAGTGCTCAAGAGGTGGGCCGAGGGACAGGTGTGGTGGCTCACACCTTTAAACCCAGCACTTGGGAGTCAGAGGCAGGCGGATCTCCGTGAGTTTGAGGCAAGCCTGGTCTTCGGATCGAGTGCCAGGAGAGGTTCCAAAGCTACGCAGAGAAACCCTATCTCGAAAAAACAAAACAAACAAAGTTGTGGTGTAATCCCAGTGCTGGGGAGGTAGAGACAGGAGAATTCCTGGAGCTCATTGGTCAGCCAGCATAGCTAATTTGGTGAGCTCCAGACTAGTGGGAGACTACTGCAGCTGCCCAGGTGAGTGACAGGGATTAATCATGCCTGGTGGCTTCAGAAGTAGGAACATAATGGGTGGGAGCCAGACCCAGCATTTATTGATGGAGGGCGGGCTTGGGGAGAGGTTTGTAAATAGTTTTGGCTTCAGGCCCCCAGTGGACGTGATGACCTCTGTAGTAGTAACTATCTTATTGTCCAAACAAAAGCAGCCACAAGTGATACACAAATGAGAAAGGCGGCCAATAGACTGCCAATAGAACTTTCTTAACTAAAGTAGGTGACTAGGGCCTGTAGTTTATAGACTTCTTGTCTAGGGCTCAGAAATGATGCCTGCCTACAAGTACAGATTTAGGCGTCTCCTGCAGTACATCTGATGGGAAATAACTGTGGTGGTTTTACTTGTTTGTTTCACTACCATGTATGTATGTGTATGAGCCGCATGTGTTTCTGGTACCCAGAGAGGCCAGAAGAGGGCGCCAGATCCCTTGTAACTGGATGGTTGTGAGCCGCCATGGGCGGTGCACAGAATCGATTGTAGGTCCTATGCAGGAGTAGTAAGTGTTCTTAACCACTAAGCCATCTCTGTAGCCCCTCACCACCATTTTTATTTAATATCAGGCATAGGAGGCACTAACTGGAGAGCTGAGTCTGGAGCAGGTGACGATGAGTCAGGCTCAGCTGGGTTTGGGGTAACTGCATGGTGAGGACAGGGTAGGGTTGTGACCCCTGGCTTACCACATCACCACCTCCACTGCAGCCCAACTGCTACGCCAAGGTGATCACAGTGGAGTCGCAGAAGAAGATTGTCATCTACTCGAAGCAGCACATCAACGTCAACGAGGAGATCACATACGACTACAAGTTCCCTATCGAAGATGTCAAGATCCCCTGCCTCTGTGGCTCCGAGAACTGCCGGGGGACCCTCAACTAGTCCCCGGGTGCCAAAGGCCAAGGATGTCAGCCGTAGCCTGGGAGGACCCTCGCCCTGGGCCAGGCTCCGCCTCCCACCCATTTCAGGTGCTGTCCCTTTCCCTCAGCAGCCACGCTAGGGCCTGGCGCCCCCCCCCACCCCCACCCCAACACTACCCCAGGACCCACCCGCAGCCCCAGCCCCGCAGCGGGAAAGGGCTTCTCTGTCTCAGCCGTGTCTTTCCGTTGTAAAGATGCTCTTTGCAGGCTTTCTACCCTCCTCTGTATCTAGCTCTTCACCCCCATCCCCGTCTACTCTCTGGCTGTCTTCGGCCTCAGCCTTTTTCCGTGAATGCTGCTCTGTTGTGTTGTCTTCTCTTTATTTTTATTTTTTTCTTCTTCTTCTTTGTCCTAAGAAAAGACATTTTAACCATTGAAAATGTGAAGGCAGAAGCAGAGGAGGAGCCCTGTGGGGGCCTGGAGGCCTCAGTGAAACTGTGTCTGGGCACAGGGGCCAGGCTGACTCCGGGCCAGGTGCGGCAGGAGGAGGGGCTCCAGCAGTGTCAACCTCAGAACACTACATACCGGAAAGGCCCCTCTCTGCCTGTGGATGCAGTGAGCAGACCCCACGGTGTCTCCTGGCCTGTTCCCCAGTCTGTCCCTTCCCCTATGGTTGAGGGTGTCCCTTCCCTGAGGTAGACCCTGGGGGAGCCAAGCTGGTCCCGGACAGGAACTTCCTCTCTGGGTGCTCCCAGCTGCCCTACCACCCCCAAATCCTTGGGTTCAATGTTTACTTTCTCATTCGGATGCCAGCAATGATGGAGCCTTCCAAGGTGTCCCCAGTGAGGTGGGGACACTGGGAAGGGGTGTCTCCACTCTCTGCTGCCTTGGCTTTGCCTGGGTGTAGGGGGTGCCAGGGCCCTCAGGGCCCCCCAGCCCTGCCATTACGGGTTGTCTGACCGTACGCATGTGACATTTTTTGTTGTTGATAAGCTTTGCCCCTTCACCCTAACCCATACCGATGTCACCCTGCTCACGGCCCCCACCTGCGAGGCCAGAGTGTATTTATTTCCATAGTGAGCAGGGTTTTTTTTTTTTTTTTCTCCCAGAGAAAGTACAATAGTCTTGGAAGTGATTTGAAAACTCCAATCTAAGTCTTAGGTAGCTCCGACCCCCACCCCAGCCTCCATCCCCACCCTCTTCAGGATTGATTTCCATGAATTTGTTTTCTTGTGTATAAAATCAAAACAAAGGGAAGAAATGATTTTTTTTTTTTTTTTTTTTTTTTTTGGGAGTTCAGAACCAATTCCTGTAGATAGACTGCCATAATGGACTTTTTCTCGGAAACCTTGTTTCTTGTAGAAACGTGGGAAGACCCCCCCCCCCTTATTTCTTTGTACTTCACCCAAAAAAAGCAAACCAACCACCACCAACAAAACAAAAAATGACACAAACAGCAAGTCCCCCGTTCCCCCGGAAAGCAGAGCAGGCATGTAAATACTTCTGGACCGTGACTGTTGGGACCCGGAGTCCTCACCAAGATGAAAGTGCTCCGGGTGGGGCTGACCTCACCCGTGGACCAGGGCGGAGCCTCTGGTATCTCAGCTTGTGTCAAGCTTCTTATATGTAAATTCTGTACAAAGAATTGTTATTCTCTCTCTCTCTCTCTCTTTCTCTCTCTCTTTGTCGTTGGTGGTTTTGTTGTGGGTTTTTTTTTTTTTTTAATTCTTCACAGGCCCTCTGTGTTTGAGACTGTGCCCACAGGTCTGAAGGTCAAGACCTTCAGTGGCATTAAGACACAGGAGGTGCCTGGGCACAGCGTCGACCTTCTCTTCCATTTACAATTCTCCGCATAATTGCGAAAATGAGAAAAATATTTATTTTTCACAAGAGGAAATGTGTAGTGTGTAGAGATGGCTAATTTGAGTTACTGGTGCAGCCACCCCCCACCCCAACTAGGGGTGTTTTTTTTTTTATCTTTCCTACTTAACATCCACCACAAAAGGGTAAGGATGAAGATGCCCAGAAGCCAAGGAAGAGCTGCCTGGTCCCTGGCCCTGCCTCGGCGAGCCGCATCATGGGACCTGTGTACACTAACCTTGGCTGACTTTGATGGGTGAGGTGTTGAGGCTGCTCCCTTCCCCAAACCCCTGGCTCACTCCCAGGAATGGTTTGCAATAACCCTGATATGTGGGCCCATTTTTCTTTGAAAGCTTTTGTTATTGTTGAATAGATCTCTGCTTTTGAAGGGTCAGGGGTTTCTAATTTTTTTCCCTTTTTTTTTTTTTTAACCCCCTTCTCGCTGCCCCTACAAAGAAGAGAACCAATAAATCTTAGGGTTGTCTGTGAGTGTAGACTCTGTCATCTGTACGTAACTTGTTTTTGAAGAGAAGTGTTTCCGTTGTGGGTGTGTCTTGCTGTAAATATTTGTTCATATTTTTGTGAATTCAATACTATGTACCATTGTATTATAGTAACTTTTATAAAGCAAACCATAAATATACTGACTTTTCTTACAGATACGCCGTCTCTCTTGCTATCCCCTCTCCCACTTCTCCTTGTTGAAAGGGCACCCTATTCATAAGGAGGGTGGGTTGAGCAGGCCCAGGAACTCGGAGGGTGTGGTGGGTTTGTTTGCATTTGAGATTGTTTTACTCTTTAGCCCAGGCTGGCCTAGAATTTATAGCTGTCCTCTAGCCTCAGGCTACTGAGATGTTGGGGTTGTAATTGGGAGCCACTAGCCCAGGCTGTCTATATTTATTTGAACTTAATTTAAGGCTTGGGGATAGTGGTCAGCTCTCAATTCTGAGGCTCTCCTTGGGTTCTGAACCAGGTCCACCTCTGGTCAAGCTAGACTCCCATTTGGTTGGTTTTTATTTTTTAAAGAGGATTTTTTCCCCTAGTCATTTTTAAGACCTTAGGTATCTAGAGTTGCTAATGATCTATAATTAAGCAAAAATCAGTGCCATAGACCTCTCATCCCAGTTACTCCAGAGGCTGAGGCAGGAGTTCACAAGTTCAAGGCCTGGGCTATCGAGTGAGCTCAGGTACAGCCTAGGCAATTTACTAAGAACGTGCCTCAAGATAAACAGTATGAAAAGGGTCTGGGAGGTTGTTAAGAAGGCTTTGCTGCCAAGTCTGATGATTTAACCTTGATTCCCCAGAACCCACATGGTGGGAGGAGAGAACTGATTGCTGCAAACTGTCCTCTGACTGCCACATGTATGCTGTGGCCTCTTGTGGTGGCTGGGGAAAGGGGGTGAGTCATCTCCCAGGTCTTTCTGAGAAGGAAAGACTCAAACCCTGAATAAGGCTGGGTGTAGTGGCAACACTCAGTAATCCCAGCATTTGGGATACAGCCAGAGGGATGGCCAAGAGTTACAGGCCAGCTAGTGTAAAATCTTGCTGCACACAAAGCAGGGCCAGGGGGATGGCTCAGGATGTCAAAACACCTAAGAGGGATATAATGTGAGTTCAGCCCTCAGAACCTACAGTGAAAGGAGAGCGCGGGCTCCTGAGAGTTGCTCTCTGCTTTCACATGCGTGTGCCACACACACAATAATAATAAAAGAAAAATTAAAAGCCAAAACAAACCTGGCCATAAAGCCTGGCAAGGTGATTCATGCCTGTAAGCCCAGCACTGGGAAGGCAGGAAGATTTTGAGTTCATGACCAACCTAGGCTACATCCTAAGGTGCTGTCTGAAAAAAAAGAAAAAAGAAAAAAAGAAAAAAGAAAAGAAACCATGTACATGGCATTGTGCTGCCCACTGTTTTAAATACGTTTGATGTAAGAGCCACAGCAGTGCTAGGAGATAAATATTTCTCCAGTCACTAGATGAGGCAACAGGCACTGACACCTAGGTAGCAAGTAGCTGGTGAAGGATGTGACCCTGGCAGTCGAGTCCACTGAAGGATGTTAGTTATATGGAGGTGTCCATGAATTAGTACCAAGGTAAGACCAAAGACAAGGGTGTCTGTGAAGAACCAGAACCCTAAAATATTGACTCAAGCAGGTCATGATGACAGTGCATTTAATTCTAGCATCCAAGAGGCCGAAGCAGCTAGGTTTCTGAGTTACAGGGAAGCCTGGTCTACATAGAGTTCCTGGGCGACCAGGCTACACAACTGTCTCAAAACAACCGAAAAAGAAGAGAAACCAAAAACAACAACAAAAAATATTGACTCATTTGTTTGAAATCATACAGACAAAATATGTCCAGATGTGGCCCACAAACTATGGGTTTACAGCCTTCTGGGATAGAGACTTTCTTTTTTTGCATGAGCCATGGAAACAGGGAGAGAGGGTTTTTGCATTGGCTGCAGCCTGATCCTCTTCATTTTTCCCCCACATTGTTTGTTTTTGTTTTGCTTTGTGAGTCTCAGTACATCACTGAAGCTGTCCTTGAACTTCTGCTCCTCCTGCCTCAGTCTCTGGAGTGCTGGGATTACAAGTATACACCACCGCATCCAATTTATTCTTTCCACTTCTTAGTTCATGATCTTAGAAGCCCTGATATTTCTTCTAATCAGAAGAAACAAAAACCAAAACAGAAAGCTATGGAAATTTTCTTCCATGATACTAATACCATCCTAGATTTTTTTTTTTTTCCTACAGAGATCAAAGTGTGCCTAGTTTTGTCATGGCATGGTGCCACACACATATGATTCCCAACCCTCTGGGAGGTGGAGGCAGAGGCAAGCAGGCTAGCCTGGTCTACATAGCAAGTTCCAGGACAGCCTGGGCTACACAGTGAGAATCCCCCACCCCCGCCCCCAAATCTCAAAGTGAGTTTTAAGTTGATTTGTGTTCAGGAAGGTTGTCAGATTAAAGCAAAAAGAAAAGAAACCAAAGTCCACCCCACTCTGTTTTGTTTTATTTTTGTTTTGTTTTTCCCCAGCACTGGGAATAGAACCTCTTGCGCAACAGGGTGTGCTCTGCCACTGAGCTGCACCCCAGGGTTTTGGAAAAAGAAAATCCAGTAGCTTATGTATGATTAACTCCTTTCCCAGTTGCCTCATCAAAGGCATGGAGAAATTCAGCTGCACTGGGGCTTGGAGCACTGGTGACTGCCACGATCAGGGTGCAGGGCAGGAGCTGAGGGGTTCTATCACAGGCCAGGTACGATTTCTGTGATTGCTGAGGAAGGATGCCACCCCCTGAAGTCCCTTGACCCCCTTCATGTGTTCCTGTGACACTGAGGAGGGCTCATCTTGAAAGGTTTTTAACCCATTGGGATCTTGTCTGTGGTTTGCTCTTTCTAGGACCTTTTCCTGGATCAGATATTCACTGGACTCAACTCCACCACCCCCCTTACTGTCTTAGCACACTTATTGCTCTTTGAAGTGGTATTATCTCTTTGCCTCTATTATGTTTGTCTCTTGTTCCTAGTTCCACAAGTTTGTCCTACCAGTAGGGTCCCCACTTAGCAAAGTTCTTGCACCCTGCTCCTGCAGCTCGGCACTGAAGCCTCAGGCAGCTCAACGGTCTTGGTCCCCCACCTGGCGGCGAAGTGATGCCATTACTACTCACCGGGCGCAAACACAAGACACAGTTTTGGACCTGGGAGGGTCTCTTTACTCATCAGGAAGGGAGCAGGCAAGGAGGGAACCTTGCAATTGAGGGGTGTGGGTGGAACCCCGGGGTTGTCCCTCAGATGGCTGGAGACGATTGATGATTGATATATACCCGGCACCTTGCATCGTCTGGGTGTGAGTGGGACCTACATTCCTGACCTCACCCCGTTGGTCTCCATGTCGGTGAGGTTGCCCCGTAGGGCTTGCTCCTCCTCGAAAGCCTTGAACAGGGAGTTGAAGTTGCCTGCTCCGAACCCCTGAGGTGATGGAAGGCAAGAATGAGGTGGGGACCTATCAAGCAGCCTGTGCTACACCCATTGAGTGCGGCATTACCTGATGGTTGCGGCGCTGGATGACTTCCAGGAAGAGTGTGGGCCGGTCCTGCATGGGCTTGGTGAAGATCTGCAGGAGGTAGCCTTTCTCATCGTAGTCTACCAGGATTTTCAGCTCCTGGGAGGGAGAGTGGGCTCTGTTAGAGGAATGCCCCACCCGCCTTTGTAGGACCCTTATGGGATCTTTAGAAAGTTCGAATGTTCCTGCACCACCAGTAAAGGCCTCTTTCTCCAGTAGTTTCAGCTTCCTCCAAATGTGTCTGCAGACTATCCTTCCCTAGCCACCCCCATGCCCACTCCTGCTTGGGGTCTGGCCTCCTATCTCCCTATTCTCCCATAGCCCCCATCAGATGTCATTCGGTGGAAACTGGAACTCTCTTCTGTGTTGCCGATGAGAATGTAATATGCCATATCCACTTTGGAAAAAAAACCCAGGAGTTTCTCAGAACGTTAAACATGTCTTCTGCTCCAGAAATGGCTCAGTGGATAACAGCACTTGCTACCGAGCTAACCACCTGAGATCAGTCCCAGGAATCCACATAGTGGAAAGAGAGAATTGATTCCCTACGTTTGTGCCATACACATCCACAAGCACAGTAAACACAAAGTGAATTTCTTAAACATATTTTCATGCGTCGGATGGTTAGACTCCCATATACACAAGACACTTGAGCCGGGCGTTGGTGGCGCCTGCCTTTAATCCCAGCACTAGGGAGGCAGAGGCAGGTGGATCTCTGTGAGTTCAAGACCAGCCTGGTCTACAAGACCTAGTTCCAGGACAGCCTCCAAAGCCACAGAGAAACCCTGTCTCAAAAAACCAAAAAGAGAGAGAGAGACTTGAGAGGAAATATCTTTGCAAAACCTTGTATACACAAGTCCCCAGAAGCGTTAGCCGTGTGACAGTCAAAACACAGAACAACTCACAGCTGCCAACTGATGAGAGCATAATCAAAATGTGATTTAGACACACAATGGGATGCTATTCATACATGAAAGGGATCAAGTATTGCATAGGCATGGACTATGGGGCTGGAGAAACAGTTAAGAGCACACCCACATCAGGCAGTTCACAACCACCTGTAATCCCAACCTCTGTGGCCACCTTCATGTGCAAATACCCACATGCAGACACACACAACACATTAAAACAAAACAAAAAACCCACATTTTTTTTTTGTGGTTGCTTGGTTTTTGTTTTGTTTTATTTTTGAGATATGGTTTCTCTGTCTCAAAACAAACAAACAAACAAACAAACAAACAAACAAAAAAACCCCACAAATCCTAAGAAAGAAAAAAAGAAAGCCAAAAAAGTCACATCAGTAAGCTCTGGGTTTGATTGAGAGCCCCTGCCTCAGGGAATAAGGCAGAGAAGTGATGGGGATGATTTCCAGCATCAACTTCAGGCCTCCACATGTTCTCATGCACCACACAAGTGTGGCTCATACATGCAAGTGTGCACATACATGTACATACCACAGAGACAGAGAGAGAGGGGGAGAGATGAAAATTTTTAAAGTTATAAAAATATAAAGACGCTTGGCAGTGGTAGCACACGCCTTTAATCCCAGCACCCAGGAGGCAGAGACAAGCAGATCTTTGAGTTCCGGGCCAGCCTGGTCTACAGAGCGAGTTCCAGGACAGCCAGGGCTACACAGAGAAACCCTGTCTTGGAAAACAAAACAAAACATCCACCACCAAAAAACTGGCCCCTGCCAACCTGCCTGGCCTCCATCACACTTCAAATGTAGCCTTTTTTCTGTCCCTCACACACTTGGAGACTGGGCCTACTTTGGGACCTTTGCATGTGTTTCCTCTCTCTCTCTCTCTCTCTCTCTCTCTCTCTCTCTCTCTCTTCTATCCCTCCCTCCCTCCATCCTCCCCCCCCCACTCCCCAGCCCTTGGTGTGGCCAGAACCTTCTCACATAGATTTCAGCTAAAGTCGTCAACTCGGAGAGACCTTCCATGGCTATTCTCTGTAAAGCCACCTCAGGTGGGTCTGTTTTCATTCTCTGCATGATGCCAACTCTGCCACTTGTCTCTGACACCCCCATTCCCTCACCCCAGTGTGCTGGGTGGGATCTAATCTGGGTTTTCACTGTGTGTGGCCCAGTGGACTCAGGGTTCATGTTCTTCTAAGCGTGGGCCCGGCCTCACCTCTAGCACGTCCAAGCTCTCCTTCACCTGGATCTTGGCTGTCTTGAGATTCTCCCGCAGCAGCTTGTAGTAAGAAGACGGGACCGCCAAGAACTCCATGCCTCGCTCCCTCAAGTGGCGGATCTGTCACATAGCAGGGTCAAGGTCATCCTGTTTGCCAGGAGGGGCTGACAGTGCAGGAGGTGGCAGGGTCCCTGTCCAAGCTCCTCTGTCAGGGTGCCATGTGACCTACTATGTCTGTCTGAGCTCCACAGAATAGCCATGACTGCTCTCACAGAATGCATGCTCTGCGCCCACCTCTCGGTACTGCTAGTGAAGCTGAGGCAGGGAGATATCTGTGTTTGTTACAGCATAGCAGCTGGATGATTTAGGTAGATATTAACCAAGTGTGTCACTTCCACAATGATGTCACATGTCAGAGTCAAAATTCAAGATCCCGGCCAGGCGTTGGTGGCGCACCCCTTTAACCCAGCACTTGGGAGGCAGAGGCAGGTGGATCTCTGTGAGTTCGAGGTCAGCCTGGTCTACAAGAGCGAGTGCCAGGATAGGCTGCAAAGCTACACAGAGAAACCCTGTCTCAAAAAACCAAAATTCAAGGTCCCATCATCCATGGCCTTTACCATCTGTTCCCATTCCCACACCTCATTCTGTCCCAGCCACGCACTTCTCACTGTTTCTGCAACCTTCCTGGCTTTCTCATCTTCGTCTTGGTGGTCCTTTCTGTCTGGGGTTTCTCTAATCATCTCTTCTCAAACACCTCCCCCTCCACATGGCCCTCTGTCTAGGCTAGTTTACGTCAACTTGATATACTCCCTCCTCATCAGAGACGAGGGAGCCTCAATTAAGAAAATGCCTCTAAGATTGGGCTGAAAGCAAGCCTGTAGGACATTTTCTTAATTAGTGATTGGTGTTGGAGGGTCCAGCCCATGGTGGATGGTGCCATCCCTGGGCTGGTGGTCCTGGATTCCATAAGAAAGCAGGCTGAGCAAGCCATGAGGAGCAAGTCAGTAAGCAGCACCCCTCCATGGCCTCTGTATCAGCTGCTGCCTCCAGGTTCCTGCCCTGCTTAAGTTCCTGTCTTGACATCCTTCAGTGATGAACTGTGATGTGGAAATGTGAGCCGAATGCACCCTTCCCTTCTGAAGCTGCTTTGGTCATGGTGTTCCATCAAACAACAGAGACTCTGACTAGGACACCTTCCTTGACCACCCTATTCTCTCTCACTTCCTAGCTTTTGTCCACAGCTCTTACACCAACCTGTTGTCCATCCTTTGGGCCACTTCTGAACTAGACCACCCTTAAGGACTAGATAGGCTCTGGCCTCCTTGAAGGCTACACCCACAGGCAAAGCATGCTTATTTGGCTGAAAGGACGTAAGTGATCTAATAGTCTAATATTATTATTATTATTTTGGTTTTTTGAGACACGTTTCTCTGTGTAGCCTTGGTTGTCCTGGGACTCACTCTGTAGACCAGGCTGGCCTCGAACTCAGAGATCTGCCTCCCTCTGCCTCCCAAGTGGTGGGATTAAAGGTGTATACCACTACTGCCCGGCTAATAGTCTTATTTTCAGAGTGAGGCACATTGAAGCCCAGATAGGGCACCTGAATCCCCGGGGCACACAGTAAATTGGGACTGGAGCCCAGGCTTTCTTATACTTGGGACTGGATTTTTCTGCAGAATGAACTCTTCCATAGCATTGTTCAAGGGTAGCTCTGTGAGTTGCATGATCTGGAAGGAAAGCCTTGTCATCCACATGGAGAACTGCCACCACCCCTCCTACTCTATTTGGCAGAGACTGTTCCAGGAAAGATAGAGGGGGCATACAGGCCAGGAACAGGGATCTAACCGTTGTGATGATGTCTTCTGTCTTGAGAGCAATGTGCTGGACCCCGGCACCCCCATTATAGTCCACATATTCCTAGAGGAAGAGAACAAGAGAAGAGACCACGACTGTTTGTCCTGTCACTCAGACCTCTACCCCACAAGAGCCCTCAAACCTCCCTCCCTGTTCTTTCCCACCTGAATCTGAGACTTCTTCTTGCCCGGCGCTGGCTCATTAATGGGCATCTTGATGGACTCCTCATAGTTGGCCACCACGATGGAGCGCAGAGAGCTGTATTCTGTGTGCACCTGAGTGTCATCCACAGACCAGAAACGGTGGAACTGCAGGTTTTTCAGGTACCTGCAGAATGGCGGCCAGAGGACACACCCCTTGAGTGCCTGCCCAGTCTCACTTACTGTCGTCCCATTTCCACCAGTGAACATAAGCCCCTTAAGCAGGCTTCACAAACTGTGATGTCACACATCATAGATTTGTTCTTTTGATAATTCTCTTCCAAGAGGATGGGAAGGGTCTTGTAACAAAATATAGACGGGAAGCCAATGAGGTTCAGGAGTTTGCTTCTCATTTGGATGAGGGTGATGTTGGTGCAATTCTATTGCTCGAATGTCCTCCCCAAACTCATTTAACTGGCACTGAGAGTTTGAAGAGCTGGGCTGTAGCTTAGTGGTGTTGTGGAATATTCCTTTGCCCTGTGTGAAGATGTGTTGCTGTGATTGGTTTAATAAAGAGCCAGGCCAATGGCTAGGCAGGAAGAAGTTAGGTGGGACTTCCGGGGACAGAAGGAATAAGAAAGGTGGCATCACCAGCCAGAGGAAGTAGGACATGCAGGAGGAGCGGTGACAGCTACGAGTCACATGAAGCATGTGGATTTAATACGAATGGATTCAGAGAAAGAAAGGAAGGGAGGAAGGAAGGAAGGAAGGAAAAAAGGGGTTCATTTAAGTTATAAGAGTAGTTAGGCGCTGGGGCATTGGTGGCGCACGCCTTTAATCCCATAACTTGGGATCTCTGTGAGTTCGAGGCCAGCCTGGTCTACAGAGTGAGTGCCAGGACAGGCTCCAAAGCTACACAGAGAAACCCTGTCTTGAAACCCCCCACCAAAAAATATAGTTAGAAACAAGCATAAGCTAAAGCCAAGCTTTCATGATTAATAAGTCTCTGTGTCATGATTTGGGGGTTGTCAGACCAAAAAAGCCTGCTACCTTGACAGAGTGCTTTTGTAGCTAGCTCAGCTAGGCCATGGGAATGTCCCAGGTTAAATAGCTTAATGTCGCCAGGTGGAGCACGCCTTTAATCCCAGCACTGGGGAGGCAGAGGCAGGTGGATCTCTTGAGTTGGAGGCCAGCCTGGTCTACACAGTGAGTTCCAGGACAGCCTGGGATATATAAAGACACCCTGTCTCAAAGAACCAAACAATAAATAATATGTAAGTAAGTGGCTTTGACTTTATCTTCCTCATGTGCAGGTCTGTCCCCTCTCCATCCCCTCCCCTGTAGTGACCTTGTGCAATAATAATAAATAAATAATACATAGACAGACTCAGATAGGTATCGGCACTCCTTGATAAAGGTGAGGGTTTCACAGTGAATGCTGAATCTGTAATCTCAGTTTAGCCTTCCACTACCTGTACCCTATTTTCCACTTTAGTTAAAGAACTGGAGAGATGGGGGGAGGGGGCTTGTGAGAGCACTCAGTGAATGAAGGCATTTGCCACCAAACCTGATGGGGTCCATCGCTGGGAACTGGGTGGATGAAAGCAGAGAATCAACTCTTGTCAATTGTTCTCTGGCCTCCACACATGTGCTGTGGGATGTGTGTGTCCTCATACATAAGCACAAGTAAAAAATAAATAAGTAGATCTGACCAGAGGGCCTGCCTCCTGCTGTAGAGGTAGGCCAGGGACTCACCATTCCGAGGCAGAGACCATTTCCTGGTCGGGTTGGTTGCCTACAATATGGTCGATGATCTCGAGGTTGCATCTGGGTCTAAGAGGGAAGGTGTTGGGTGATGAGAAGACTAGACCCCCCCCCCCACACACACACAAACCCTTCAAGAACTCTAGTAACTCACATTTATGTAGCAGGTCCTGCACAGTTAACTCAACAGCTGTTAACATCCCTTTTTTTTTTTTTTTTTTTTTTTTTTTTTTTTTTTTTTTTTTGAGACAGGGTCCCATTGTGTGTTGTCCTGACTGTTGTGGAACTCACTATGTAGACCAGGATGGGCTTGGACTTACAGATATCTGCCCGTTTCTGCCTCTCAAGTGCTGGGATTAAAGGCATGCACCACCACCCCTTTCCCATTTTTTAAAAAATATTTTATTTATTGGGCTGGAGAGATGGCTCAGCAGTTAGGAACATTGACTGTTCTTTCGGAGCACCCAGGTTCAATTCCCAGCAACCACAGACAGCGCCCTCCTGTCTAGAACTCCATTTCCAGGAGACTCAACACTCTCACCCAGACATACATGCAGACAAAACACCAATACACTTAAACTTAAAAAAAAAAAAAGCCAGGCCCTAGGTGTGCATACCTTTAATCCTAGCACTTGGAAGGCAGAGACAGGCAGATCTCTGTGAATTCAAGGCCAGCCTGGTCTACAGAGCTAGTTCCAGGGCAGCTAGAGCTATTAACTGAGAAACCTTGTCTTGAAAAAGCCAAACAAAAAAGATTTTATTTATTTATTATTAAGTGTACAGCATTCTGCCTGCATGCATGCCTGCATGTCACAAGAGGGCACCAGATCTCATTACAGATGGTTGTTATTCACCATGTGGTTACTGGGAGTTGAGCTCAGGACCTCTGGAAGAACAGCCAGTGCTTTTAACCTCTGACCCATCTCTCCAGCCCCCAAGCCCCATCCCCATCTTATGATGAAGAAACAGAAGCATAAAGTGGAGCTCCTGTACAAGGCTAAATGCTGACCAGGAAATGACGGAGCTGGGATGTAAACCCAGAAAGTCTGGCCGGGAGCCCAGGCCTTCATCTTCTATGCCACGGCTAGGTGCCAGTTCCCCAACAGATGCCTCCAGATGGTCAAGTCCACCAGAGAAGCCCACTCCACAGCGTGGAAAGGGGGCATAGCTTTCTACTAGTCCTACACCAAGGAGCACTCACAGTTTTGGAAGTAGGGTGTCCTTGTATGTTGGGGCCTCAAATCCAGGTAAGAAACGGCCAGTGTAGTTGATCTTCTCCACCAAGGTGTGTGTGGTATCTCCATACTGGGGGTGGGAAGTAGATGGAGTCAGGGAGAAGCCCCTACCCTCCCAACCTGACTTGGTGGGTGAATCTTTCTGGAATGCATGGATATCTGCCTTTTGTTTGGTAGTGTCTTTGCCAGTCTGCCTGTAGGTCCAGAAACTGTGACACAGGGATTTGGTTGTCTTCTTCATGGCTTTATTTATGTTTGAGATTGAGTCTAGGCTTACTGGCCATTAAGTTCCAGGGATTTTTCTGTGTCTACCCCTAACCCTAAATGCTGGCATCACAGGTATGTATTGCTGTGCCTGGCTCCCCCCTCCCTCCCCAGTGCTGGGGATTGAACCTAGGTTCTTACATAAGCTAGGCAAGTGCTCTGCCACCAAACTACATCCCCAGGCCCCACTGTGCTTGGCTTTTTATCTAGGTGCTAGAGATCTAAACTCACTCCTGACATTTGCACAGCAAGCACTCTTTACCTGCTGCACCAGCTCATCTCTGCAGACCCCGCCCTCTTTTCCACTTTTTAGATTTTTGAGACAGAATCTCACTAAATTGCTCAGGCTGGATTTGAGCCTGCGTGCCTGGAATTTGTGATCCTCCTGCCTTAGCCTGCCAGAGGCTGAGATCACAGGCCTTTCTCACCAGACCAATTTTAGCAAACTTTAAATTTCATATAACAGAAGGAAGTGGGACTTGTGGCTGCCTGGGTCTCCTGATAACAGGAGGGCTGCACAGGCTTGCTGTCCCTGTAGAGACTGTCATTGTCCTCCAGGCGATTTCCAGACATACAAGGAGTCGTTGCTGAGGAGACTGAGGCATGAGGAGGCTCAGTATGTGCCCAGGTCACATGGGAGGTCCCATTTCAGTTCTGCTCATGTCAGCAGTGCGGCAGATAGAGAGGTTTGCTCAGACACACCAAGCTAGTGTGGGGGATGGCTTCCTCAGACACCACTGCCCCCCTTTTCTTCTAAGACTTTATTTATTTATTTATTTATTTATTTATTTATTTATTTATTTATTATGTATACAGTGTTCTGCCTGCATGTGTGCCTGCAGGACAGAAGAGGGCGCCAGATCTCATACAGATGGGTGTGAGCCACCATGTGGTTGCTGGGAATGGAACTCCAGACCTCTGGAAGAGCAGTCAGTGCTCTTAACCTCTGAGCCATCTCTCCAGCCCCCTGCTCCCCCCTTTTTAAAGTCCCCACCTCTGCTGGAGCTTATACCCTGCACACTGTCACTTCCCACTGCAGAGGATGAGGATGCCTGGTAGCTCCCAGCAGCCACTGATAAAGGTCAGTCTTGAGGAAGGCTCCACTCTGAGGCATGTGGGTATGTGGTATAATGGGTGACTTGGGGTGTGTGACCTGGTGTCTCAGTGGGTTCCTACTACAGTGGGAGTGGGCCGTCAGAGTTCACTCACCGTCTGTAGCACAGCGAACTTCACCTTCCCGAACTTGTCTTCTTCCACCCAGGGTTCCCTCACAATTTTGGCTCCCCGTTCCCGGGCTTTCTATATGGGAGACCAAGTCGGGAGAATGGTGAGGGTTGGAGCCTCCCAGAGACATTTTGTGCTGCTCCTGCTGTAAGACTAATGCTGTGTAGTCCTAATGTAAGCAGGGACACCTAGCTAACTACCTTCAGCTGGATCCTCCAGAACTATGCCTCATGCCTGTGTGGCAGGCAGAGAGAGACAGGTCCAGGCTCCAGGTTGTGCTTATAAGGAGACAAAGCAAGCAAGCGTGCTTGTCTGCCCTGCCTCTACCAACTGACTTTTTTTTTTTTCTTTTGTTTTTTTGAGACAGGGTTTCTCTGTATTGTTTTGGAGGTTGTCCTGGAACTCGCTCTGTAGACCAGGCTGTCCTGGAACTCACAGAGATCCACCTGCTTCTGCCTCCCGAGTGCTGGAATTAAAGCATGTGCCAGCAATGCCCAGCTCCAACTGACTCTTTGAACCAGCCCTCTCTCCAGTCCTTGGTTTCTGCTCCTAGAAGACGAGTGGTCACATAGCAAAATGTGAACTGCCGTTAATTGAACACCTAGTGTGTCAGACCCTGTGCCGAATGCCTTGAACACCAGGCTCACACATTTTCTTAGCAGGAGCTCACTCGTTACAAGTGTTCCTGTCACAGACCAGGCACTATCCTAGGGGTTAATCTCTCCTGTTCTGGCAGTAACATTACACAGAGGTGGCATTGTCCTCTCCATTCTGTAGACGAAGTAACTAGTACAGAGAAGTTAAGTCGTGCACTCAAAATCACACTGCCACTTGCTGAACCTCTAAGCTCCCATTTTCTTTCATTCAGTGCTTAGGCAATTGCTGTACCACCACCGAGCCCAACCCATAAACAAGGAAACTCTTTTTCAAGGAGAGTCTCATGTAGCTTAGGCTTGCCTCGAACTCTCGAGGTAGCTGAGGATAACTTTGAACTCCTGATCTTCCCTCTGAGGCTCAGGGTATTCAGCACCGTGGCTGCCTCTGGAAAACTCCATGGGCCAGATATAACCATTTTAATCCATTTTCTTTCCAACCTTTCAGGGAGGCTATGATTATCCCCATTTCGTAGGTGTGGACAAGAGGCACAGAGAGCAGACACACGGTCAAGGATGGGGTACATGTTGCTCACTGCTTGTTCCCCTAGCATCCAGCCTGACTGGTGGGGTCCTGGTGGCAGAGGCTTGCTCTATCCATCCAGGTGCTTCTCACCTGCACAATGTGATCACAGTCCTCCACTTCAAATGCGATGTCCTTCACCCCATCTCCGTGTTTCACCAAGTGGTCGCCCATCTCTGTGGCCAGCCGGAGAATACAGGCAGTGGAATTCCCAGTCCCTACCCCAGCCCCAGCCTTCTAGGTTCCAGCCTCACCCTTGCCCCATCCCATGCCCTGATCCAACTGGCAGAGCCTTGCTGCCACCCCTTGTGATGCTCCTCACCTTTGTTCCAGGGGTTGAGAGCAGAACAGAAAACAAACACAATCTAAAAAGTGGACAAGGGATGGGATTGGGTGGTATGGAGAAGGCAAACTGCAGGCCCTCCATCTTCCCCGCCTACTGTATGGCACCCCTTATGGGGCACAAGGCTCAACCATACAGAATCCCTGGACCATGTGTTCCAGCTCCTTCTTGCCTCAGCTGGTCCTCAGAGCTGGGGGCTTTCCCACATGGTAGCCACACACTGGGCCCTCAGTGGTCAGTGCCTGTGGGACTCCAAAGATCCCATGGACCAGAGACCACTTCAACTCCCTTCTCTAACATCCCAGGTTTTTAGAGTTTCTATGGGACCAATGCTAGGCCAGTTTGAAAAGGACATGAAACCAAGAAGATCCCATTGCCTGGGTTATGAGTCAGTGGCAGCTTTGCCATGCATCTTGAAACTGGCTGGGTGTGTGTCCTGAAATGATAGCATACCCCATGCAGGACACACTGGAACCCTCCACACCAAGACACCTGGGTGTGTACTCACTTTCCCTTGCTTGATGACGTGGCTAACCACCTCCCGGGAGCCAGTCTCCAGGCCCCTGTAGGCCAGAGGTTCGAAGCCCATCTTGTTGCAGTAGAAGGAGGCAGCCTGGATGGCACAGTGGCAAGGGGCTCAGAGGCGTGTGGGGCCAACCCTGGAGATCCCTAGCAGGGAGCCCCAGTCTTCTGTCTGCCCTCTTGTTCCTCATTTGGAGACACCCCCTCCCGGAGAGAAAGGCAACCCCCCTCCCTCTGAAAGGTCTATGGCTCTGATTGTGTAACGAGGATCCAAAGTGCCAGCTGTAGCCTGGCCTGGATCCTCCCCTCACGGTAGCCAATCCCAGTTCCAGCAGAGACCACCCCCTTAAGGAGGCCCTCTGGCCTGCCCTCTGCCCCCTCCAGCCTTTCTACCTGCTTGGCGTTGCCAACCCAGAAGGTCACAGAGTGGAAATGGAGGAACCGGCCTCTCTCAGGCTGCAGGACGGAAGAGGGAGGAGGCTGAATTCTGGATGAGAACCAAGGTGGTTCTCTTGCCACCTCTCTCCAGCCTCAATCCCAGAATTTAGGAAAATGTCACCCACCACCTCCATCTTTGTCTAGCCTCCAAGGACACTTCTTGTTAGAGGGCTCAGATTGGGATGCCCCCACAGGAGGCCTGCCCAGGGTACTCGGACGGAAATGAGCTTATGTGGGAACAGCATGGGTGTCAGGTGGACTTAGAAAGAATTTGAACAGGTTTAAGAGCTCGGCAGGCATTTCCAAAGGGTTCTTTGGGAAGCCGCCATTGAGTCCAGCTTGGTCAGTTAGAGGGGATGGGGACAAGCTTGAGGATACCCCACACTCACGGGCATCCTTCCTCCTCTACTCTTTGACACTTTGTTCCCCTCCTAGGCCAAGGGCCTCCGTTTGTCCCCTGCTTACCTTTGGTCCTTTGTTGGTGTAGGTGGTCTAGCAGGAAAAGGAAAAAGCACAATGTGAAGTTATGATGCAGGGACTTCTTGAAGAGTCACCATGGGTTGGCACCTCCGGCTACCCCCTTGGCCCAGACAGACTTACCATGGTTGATAGTGGTCACAGCTGTAGTGGTGAGGAAAACTAGGACAAAAAGCCTGGGACAGTGTATTTACCACCAGGCAAAGGCAGGGCCCGCCCCTGGCCTGGCCTTTCTGGGGGTGGAGAGCTGAGCGAGCCCTGAGAGCTCCTAGGCTTGGGAACCCCTGAGTCAGTCCTGGTTTCACAGGGGCAGGGCAGAGGTGCGACTCAGAGTGAGTGACATTGCTACGGCTCCCTGGCCAGAGCAGAACCAGGGCAAGAAGCCAAGAGCACGTTCTCTCTAGGACCCGGGTTTGGGACCATGCTCTTTGCTATCTGGATTGGAAGCTCTGAAAGCAAGGCCAGCTTAAGTGCAGAGGCCATCTGATTCAGGAGGGATCAGCTGAGTTGTTGGGGTTGGTTGAAACCCAGTTTGCAAAGCAAATGTGTAGATTATGTTTAGGGTGAATGGTTGTGTTCCATGGTCACTAGAGGCATGGGTGTAGGGGGTTTATATCCTGGCTTTGCTGAGGAAAGTCCCCAAGCACAGGAACCACAGTTTCTTTTTCTGGAAAACAGGAACAATGGCCAGGTGTGGTGACACATGTCTATAATCCGAGTTCTACAGATCAGGCACGAGGATTCCCACAGTTCAAGTCCAGCCTGGTTTACATAATGAGTGCTTAGCCAGCCAAGCCAGGGATATACAATGAGACCTTTGTCTCAGAAAAACGGTGGTGATGGGGGGTGATGGATAATATGAGGGGGATCCATCAGATGGCATGTAATCTTTGGAATGTGACCTGGAGCATGATATGGCTCTATTTGTGTTTGTAATTAGTTACACTGCTTTAAGAACGGAGGTATGTAGGGCCCCTCGTCCTTGCTATGACTTAAGTATTTATTAGAGCGGAGGTTATGACTTTATCCCTGCCCCCAGCTCTTAGCACCATGGGATGCTGGGAGGGAAGAACTGATGACTCTTGAAGGGAGAAGGGCCCAGGACCCTTCATTTAAATCTTTGGGTCTTCTTTTATAGGAAGATGAAGTGACAATAGCTGGTATTTACCCAAGGGTTCTAGGACAATACCCCCCCATCTTCACTCTGGTTCCACACCAGGGCCTAAAAATCTCTTTTTGCTGTTTGATGATGGAGAGCCTGGTTGAGGGCTCAGGTTTTGACAATGTAATTGACAAGTGGCTGGATGAACCAGAATACTCTAAGTCCAGGGCCAACACTTCAAAAAATGTGTTGTAACACCAGGCGTTAGTGGCGCACGCCATTTATCCCAGCACTTGGGAGGCAGAGGCAGGTGATCCCTGTGCATTTGAGGCCAGCCTGGTCTACAGATTATGTTCCAGGATAGCTAAGGCTTCACAGTGAGACCCTGTCTCAACCCCTGCCCTCCCAAAAATGAAGGGTATTTTGTTTTCCCTGCCAGTGAAATGGGGAGACTGGGCCAGAGAGGTCACTCTTGGCAAAGTACTTGCTTGGTAAGCATGAGGGCCTAGGTTGAGTTCATGAACCCACAAGTATGTGGGTTGTGTGTTCTTTTAATCTCAGCAATGGGAAGATGGAGACAGGCAGTCAGCCTAGTCAACACGATGAGTTCCAGGCCATTCAGAGGCTCCAACTCAAAAAGCAGGAACAGGGTGAACAGTACCTGAGGAACAACACCTGTGATTGTCCTCTGACCACCACATGGAAATGCACACACCAGCATATCATACATGTACATCACACATGTATACCACACACACACACACACACACACACACACACACACACACACACACACACAGATGTGGAAATGGAGTAAATACATCTTAGAGGTTGCCCAGCTGGTGGGAACAGAGAACCAATCTCTAGCCTATTTGATTCTGAAATTGAATCTTACCAACCCCTCCAGATATCATTTTCCCATTGTTAAATCTCTGTAGATTTAAATCTGGGGAGGCTAAGAAGGCAGGAGAGGTGGTCTTGCTTCCTTATTCTTGCCTCTCCTGGGTGACTCTACTCCTCTGACCCAAAGAAGGTTCCATTGGGGGAGAAGGCCATCCACTATTACCCTGCCCTGGCCAGTAGGAACATCTTGTCCTTTGTTTGCTGTGATCAGCTCAACCCCCTGCTGCTGGAACTGGACCTGGCTTCTAGCCTAGGCACAAGACCAGCTTGTCCTGAATCCAGCAAGCACGTCATGAGCAGCCTTGGGGTTCACAAGGCTGAGTGGCAGGTGTCTGGCTCAGCTGGGCACAGGTGGTGCCTGGGTCTCTCCTCCCCTCTGGCCCTTACTTCCAGAAACATGCTGGTTCTCAATCATATTCTACATATGCTACCAGGTGCTTGTCCATCGTTGGGCAGAGTCTAGGGAGGAGACTCTCAGGATTTAGCTTCTGGAACCCCCTTTTCCCTTCCTCATACTACGTGCTCTAGGTGGGCTCTGTTTGACATCAGATTAGTGGTGGTTGAGATGTGACCATTCTGCTCTTGATGCCACACCGTGCTAAGGGGTAGGTTCTGGAAGCATTGCCCAAGAAACTTATGAAAATTATATATATCTATATATCTATATACAGAGATATAGATGGGGTTTCTTTGTAGATTTGGCTGTCCTGGAACTAGTTCTGTAGGCCAGGCTGGCTCTGAACTCCCAGAGATCCACCTGCCTCTGCCTTCTGAGTGCTGGGATTAAAGGTGTGCAACACCACTACCCAGCTTTTAAATAGGCTCCTAAAGGTGGTGCTGTGGCTCATGCCAGCTATCTCAGTACTTGGGGGTAGAAGCAGGAATTCAAGGCTAGCCTAGGCTACATAAGAACTCTGTCTCAAAACAACTAACCAATCAACCAGACAGACAGACAGACAGACAGGCTTCTATGATTCACCCTGAGTCACACCCCACAGTACAGAAAGAGCTCCCAGAGCAGGACCTCAGATACAAGGGGCCTTTTCTGGTACCCAGGATCCTGGGCTCCAGGAAGGTTTCCGTCTTTCTTGAAAATGACAAAAGTGGTTGACCATTACCAAACATTTTGGTTTATTCAGTCTGAAGCTGGGGGTACAGCTTAGTGGTAGAGAATGGGTTCCACCCACAGAACCAATAAGCAAGAATGGAAGGGAGAGGAAGCCAGGGAGGGAGGAAAAGAGAGAGAGCATGAATTAATGAGCTTCTATGTAGTGATGGGGAAAGAGTTTCAGGATATATGTTGCTTTTGCTTTTGGTTTGTTGGTGTTTTTGGTTTTTCAAGACAGGGTTTCTCTGTTGTAGCCCTGACCATTCTGGAACTCACTCTATAGACCAGGCTGGTCTTGAACTCAGAGATACCCCTGTGCCTCTGCCCCCCAGTGCTGGGATTAAAGGCATGGGCTGCCACCACCCAACTTGTTTTTAAAGGCACAGAACAATGTATGTAACATGTTACCATTCATGTAAAACAAAAAAACAAAAAACCACCACACACACTGTTTATGGGTGGTTTTAATTTTGTGCTTGCAGTTGATAGGAATTTTACATAGCACCAAACTTGCCAAGGACTCTGAGCTGCTTGATGATATTTTAAAAAATAACTTACTTATTTTTATTTTATGTGTGTTGGTATTTTGTCTGCAAGTATGTCTGAGTCTATCAGATCTCAGACTTACAGACAGCTGACCTCTGTCTTCCCTGGCATATCGGGCTGATGTCTCCAGGATTTCCCACTTGATTGCTCTTGCTGTTTCTGCAACAAATCATACCCATGCGATTGCCATTACAATTTGCATGTCTTGACAGTCTTGTAAATATGGCTTGGGGAGTCATATTGACAGAAACATAATTTCATGCGTTGAAATTCAGCCTTTTTAGCGCACAGCTCTGTGAACCTCAAAAACACATGCAGTTATGGTACTATCACAGCAGTCATGACAAAAACAACTCTGTGACCACAATATGTCCCCACATACTTTTCCCACTCCAGTCCTGCTCTAGCCCCATGCCCCATGACCACTCTTTTAAGTGCAATGCTTAAAAGACCCCTATTTATTTACTATTTATTTAGTTAGTTTTATATATATGCTTGTGTGACTGCATGTATATATGTGCACTACATGCATGCAACGGGCTGTCCACTCTTGCCTTTTCCAGAATAGCGTGTGGATAGATCTCACAGTATGCAGGCTTGTGAATATGCTTTTTCATTCAATGTAATATATTTGGGGATTTTCTAGGTTGGTTGTACATAGACTCTGCTTTGTTTGTTTGTTTGTTTTTAGATTTTACTTATTTATTATATATACAGTCTTCTGCTTGCATGCCAGCAGAGGGCACCAGATCTTATTCAAGGTGGTTGTGAGCCACCATGTGGTTGCTGGGGATTGAACTCAGGACCTCTGGAAGAACAGTCAGTGCTCTTAACCGCTGAGCCATCTCTCTAGCCTTTGTTTTGTTTTTTTAAGTGCATGAGATGAGGGCTGGAGAGATGGTTCAGCGGTTAAGAGCATGTGCTTCTCTTGCAGAGGACAATTCCCATCACCCACTTTGCAGCTCACAACTGTCTCTAATTCCAGTTTTTTGAGGAGCTGACACCCTCCGCGGCCTCTGAAATCTCCTGCATGCATACAGTGCACATAAACCCGAATGGGCTGACACACACACATAGTGTGGGAAATGGAAACCAGGACTTGGTGCACTCTGGGAAAG
This sequence comes from Cricetulus griseus, assembly GCF_003668045.3. NCBI lineage: Eukaryota > Metazoa > Chordata > Mammalia > Rodentia > Cricetidae > Cricetulus > Cricetulus griseus. The sequence continues at coordinate 102,989,624 of NC_048597.1, forward strand.
TGTTTTTCCAGTTTGAGGACCTGCTAAGCTTTCCCACAGAGCAGGCATCATTCAAAATTCTACCACTGGGTGATGAGATGGCTCACTAGGTAAAGGCACTTGTCACCAAACCTGGTGACCGGGAGTTCAGACCTTCCCATCTACGTGGTTGGAAGGAAAGCACCTGCTCCCACAAGTTGTCCTCTGACCTCTGCACTCACGCTGTGGTACATGAGCACCCACACACATCCAAATAAGTAAGTAAATAAAAGTAAGTACATATGCTTAAAAAAGAAAAATGAAGCCGGGGAGTGTTGGCACACGCCTTTAATCCCAGCACTCGGGAGGCAGAGGCAGGCGGATCTCTGTGAGTTCCAGGCCAGCCTGGTCTTCAGAGTGAGTTCCAGGACAGCCTCCAAAGCTACACAGAGAAACCCTGTCTCGAAAAACAAAGGTGGGAGGGGGTGGGAGAAAAAGAAATTATAACAATGAGCTACACCCACAATTCAAATCATGTTTCTTTCCCTCCCTTCCCTTCCTTTCATCTTTGTGTATGTGTGTGTGTGTGGGGAATCCCACTCTCTCCATGGCATGTGCACATAGTCAGAGGATAAATTCCAGTGTCTGTTCTTGCTATCCATCTTATTTGAGAAATAATGGCTTTCCTAGGTTGTAAGCCTAGCTAGCTGGATCATGAGCCACTATGGAGTTTCCTGTCTGGCTGTACCAGCGCTGAGGTTAAGATCCCCTATGGCTTCTGGGGATCCAAGCTCAGGTCTCATACCTGCTCAGCAAGTGTTTTACATATCCCCCCAGCCATCATTACTTTTCTTGCCCAGCTCCATGTCATTGCTAGTGTACCTGGGCTTGTCAAACGTGTGATGCCCGTTTTAGGAAATAGCCTATTGATATCCTGAAAGACCAAGTCTTGGGTATGAGATGAAGTATCAAAGCTGAATGGTAGACAGCAGAACAGCCATTTCCCCTTCATTTTATAAAGAAGAGAATTAGGACCCAGCATGCGGCTCAGTTGGTAGAGGGCTTTCTTAGGTTGCGTGAAGCCCTTGGTTTGAATCCCAGCATTGCACAGTGATGCCACATGTCTGTAATCCCAGAAATCCAGAGGCAGAGGCAGGAGATTCAGGAGTTAAAGGTTATCCTCAGCCACATGAACTCTGTCCCCTCATCCCCAACAAAGCAGGGTAATTAAATCATGTACTCTAGAGACATGAAACAGAAATGTTTCATCAGCATGCGGTGGTTCATGTCTGCAATCCCAGCCCTTGGAGGCTGAGGCAAGAAGACACAGCAAGATCTTATTGTGGTGGTTTGAAAGAAAATGCCCCCTGAAGAGAGTGGCACTATTAGGAGGTGTGGCCTTGTTGGAAGAAGTGTGTCACTGTGGAAGTGGGATTTGAGATCTCATGTATACTCAAGGCATGTCTAGTGAGTCAGTTCACTTCCCGTTACCTGCTATTATCTCAGCTATTTCTCCAACACCATGTCTTCCTGCACACCACCATTCCACACCATGACGATAATGGACTAAACCTGTGAACTGTAAGACACCCAATTGAATGTTTTCCTTTATAAGAGTTGCCATGGGAGCTGGAGAGATGGCTCAGAGGGTAAGATCACTGTCTGCTCTTCCAGAGGACCCAAGTTCAATTTCCAGCAATCACATGGTGGCTCACAGCCATCTGTAATGAGATCTGATGCCCTCCTCAGGTCTGCAGGGATACATGTGGGCAGAAGAACACTGTACACACACACACACACACACACACACACACACACACACACAACACACCAAAAAAAAAAAAAAAGAGTTGCCATGGTGATGGTTATCTCTTCACAGCAATAGAAACCCTATCTAAGACTTACCTTTAAAAAAGAAAAGAATTTTATTTAAAGCAACAAAGAGAATCAGTCAAAACCCACCTAAGGAGCTGGGTATGGTGACTCACACATTTAATCCCAGCATTCAGGAGGCAGAAGTGAGGTGCGGCTCTGAGTTTGAGGCCAGTCTGGTTTACAGAGTGAGTTTCAAGAATGCAGAGAAGCCCTGTCTTTTTTTTTTTTTTTTTTTTTTTTTTTTTTTTTTTTTTTTTTTGGAGGGAGTTCGAGACAGGGTTTCTCTGTATTGATTTAGATCCTGTCCTGGAACTCACTCTATAGACCAGGCTGCCTTGAACTCACAGAGATCCGTCTGCCTCTGCCTCCCGAGTGCTGGGATTAAAGGTGTGCACCACCATTGTCTGTCAGCTGGGCAATAAACCCTGTCTTAGGGAATGGGGAATGGGGAGAACCACCTAAGGGGCTGTTGCTCAGTGTTTAAGAGCATGAAATGTTCTTCCAGAGGACCTGAGTTCATTTTCTAGCACCCCCATCACCTGGTTTACAACCACCTGTAACTCCAGCTCCAGAAGTGTGGAACACAAATGTTCATGCACCAAACACAAACTTGGTAGTTCATCCATCTCTAGAATAGATGTTATATTTTAACCACAAGAAATTTCTTTTGGTCTATTTTATTTAAATTTGTTTGTGTCCTGGGACAGGGTCTAGTGTGTAGCCCAGGCTGGCCTCAAACTCTCTTCCCCCAGCTTTCTGAGTGTGCATCACCTTGCCTAGGCAAATGCTAGAGTTCCTGCATCCTTCTCTAGCAGCTGAGCATCCTGAGGCCAGTCACTTAACTTCTCTGAGCTCCATTTCACGTTAGAAAAGTGGGGATGGTCATGGTGCCCCTTCCATCAGATTTCTGTGATGTCATTTGTGGTTTGGATATGAAATGTCTCCCCAGTGTGCTTACAAGCTGAAGGCTTTGGTCTTTGAAGCGAGTATCGTAGAGTTGAGGTTTTAGGGGGAAGTACTTGGATCATGAAGGCTCTGCTTTGCCAGTGGATCAATCCATTGATAGAGTCCAAATCTTTTAAGTCCTTTTAAGTCCATAAAATGACAGCATAAAATAAATTTTATTTTTTAATGTGGATGGATATTTTGGCTGTGTATGTCTTTATGTGTGCAGTATCCTCAGAAGCCAAAAGACAGCATTGGAGCACCTGGGACTTGAGTTACAGACAGTTGTGAGCTGCCATGGGTATACTGAGAATTGAACTTGGGTCCTCTGGAAGGGCAGCCAGTATTTTTAACCACTGAGCGATCTCTCCAGCCCTGAGTCTTCTTATTTTTGTCATAATAGGTATTGAACCTAGGTCATCACATATGTAATGCAAGCACTGTGCCATTGAACTTTACTATTCCCAGCTATAAATTTAAAATCTAATTGTGTGTGTGTGTGTGTGTGTGTGTGTGTGTGTGTGTGTGTGTGTGTGTGTGTGTGTGTACAGGTATCCTTGGAGACCTGAAGAGGCCATCAGATCCCCTGGGGCTGAAGTTCCAGGTGTTTGTGAGTTTTCCAACATGGGTGCTGGGAAACAAATTCCATACGTAATGCTCTTACCACTGAGCCCTTTCTCCAGCCCCTGAATTTAAAATTTTATAGAACGAAAGGGAGATAATGGTAGGCAGAGCAGTGGGACCCCAGAGGTGCACGCCTATTTGTAGAATGTCTTTCTCCTTAGCAAGGGCTAAGGTCACAGTTGGAGACAGAGAAGGTGAAATGTGCCATGGTACTCATCCCACCCCATTATCAGTGCTGGCACAGCTGGGCAGGGCCATTTGGGTGGAACTGCTTTTTATCTTTTAAGGCACAGTGCTTTAGCCTGAACTTCGGGGTGACAGGCAACTGTATCTCCAGGTATCATTGAACTCTTGGAGAGTCCAGAGGCTGACATGGAACACAGGGGCCGTAGGCACTATGGACTGTCATCTTGAGCCATTCTCTCTAAGTCTCAATGTCCCTAACTTTTAAGGCAGGGAGCCCTGAAATCTACCAGGCGCGAAGGTTTTCCTCTGTGTGGCACTGGAGACACTAAGGAATTTCCTGGCTGTGTCATTCACCTCCCTGCGGCCCGTTTCTCACTTTTCCTTTGTAGAATTGCCCCTTTACGGCCTCTGTCCGATGGGTCACATGGAGTAGAACGGGTTTATGGGAATCCTGTGACCGGATCAAAAGATGGAGTAGGATCTGCTCTGGGCTTGAGGAAGTCTGTTCTGGTCTGCTGTGCATATCAAATGGTGCTCTGGTGGCCAGATCCAAGAGGGAAGACCACCCCCACACAAAGCAGAGGAGGGGGCTGGGGTCGAAGTTGTAACCCCCTGAGTTACATGAGAGTGTTTTGTTTGGATTTTCCAAGACAGGGTTTCTCTGTGTAACAGCTCTGGCTATCCTGGAACTCTTTGTAGACCAGGTTGACCACGAACTCACAGAGATCCACCTGCCTCTTCCTTCCAAGTGCTGGGATCAAAGGTGTGCGTCACCACCATCCAGCTTGTTTTGTTTTTGAGAGAGAGTTTTATAGATCCCAGGCTGCCTTTGAACTTGTTGTGTAAGTGTTGGATGACCTTGAATTTCCCATCCAACTGCCACTCCCCTTGAGTGCCCAGATTGTAGGCGTTTATTACCAGGCCAGGTTTCTAATTTATTAGGATTCTAAAAGTGCTGCAGACAGCACACCTTGGAATAGACAGTGCTCTCACTCTTCCTCAGGGAGGGATTTCCTGCCCCTCTGTAGAGAGATGAGTCGGCTGTCATCTCTCAGGTCTCCCTCACCTAACAGACTTGCCCCATTCTTCCCAGAGCAGTTTAAATGTGGCTTATTGAGCAGTGGGGCAATCAAGTTGGGCCATGTCACCCAGTACGGTAGATAAGTCTGTTCCCAGAGTTGAGGAGAAATGTCCAAGGCCCCTTTGAATCTCTACTACTGACTTCTCTGTCTAGCCCCCCCCCCCCATTTGTTTCCCTAAAACTAACTTGCACCTCAAACTGTGTGTCTGCCTCTGCCATGGGAGGCCCAGCTCATTAGCGTTCCCTTCCTACCTGGCATGCACAAGTTCTTAGTTCTCCTTGCTTGGTGTGCCCACCACTGCTAAACACTGTGCCCAGTGAGTCCTCAAGGACAGCAGATCATGCTCAAATTGCCTGTCCATGGCCATTAGAAAATGTTGAGTCAGGTCATAGATGGTGGTAATCCCCAGCTACTCAGGAAGCTGGCTTAAGGAGGATGGATACAGGGGAGTCTGGACAGCCTATCTAGATCCCATTCCAAACAGACAAAACACCTTTGAGGACCAGCAACATGGCTCAGCAGGTAGAGGTGCCTGTTGCCAAGCCTGAAGACCTGCAAGTTGTCCTCTGATCTCTGTATGCATGCCATGGTGTTTCAATGCACACACACACACACACACACACACACACACACACACACACACACACCATAGTTTTTAAAAAGTAAAACAAAAAAAGCAAAAACAAAACACACACACAAAACAAAACAAACAAACAAACAAACAAAAACCTCAAGGGGCTGGAGAGATGGCTCAGTGGTTGATAGCATTGACTACTCTTCCGGTGGTCCTGAATTCAATTCCTAGCAACCACATGGTGGCTCAGAAGCACTGGTAATGAGCTCTGACGCCCTCTGCTGGCCTGCAAGGACACATGCATACAGAACACTGTATACATAATAAATAAATAAATCTTTTAAAAAAAATCCATTGCTGGCTGGTGGTGGTGCACGCAGAGGCAAGTGGATCTCTATGAGTTCAAGACCAGCCTGGTCTCCAGAGCGAGTGCCAGGACAGGATCCAAAACGACACAGAGAAACCCTGTCTCGGAAAAACAAAAACAAAAACAAAACAACAAAGACATAAAGGCAATGCTCATACACATAAAATAAAATAGCGATGATGATAATAATAAGAAAGTTAAAACATTTTTTAAAAAAGTTAAAAACAAAACAAAAATAAGACCTTTGAGCCAGGACTCAGAGCCACACCACACTCAGTAGTGCCTTCCAGTCATCTAAACAAAACTAGTTCCCATCTTCAGAATGTCAAGGAGTTGAGGCAGATTCAAGACCAGCTTGGGCATGAAAGCAAGATCCTGATTCAAAGAGAAAAGCAAAACAAAACCAAAAAGCACAGGAATCCAAAATTTAAAAATCAACAGTGGCTTGTCTGGATTTGGACCACGGACACCACATGCTAACTCCTGCTTAAGCAATGAAGATGGTGATCCAACCTCGGTTTGTGACACTGATTTCTGTGTTGTGAACACTCCCTGTGGCCCATTTCAAGCTGCCAGTGGGGGGGTCGACATGTGCCAGGACATTCAGGTACAGAGGGCATAATAAGTCATACCAAGAAGAAAATGATCAGGGAGGCATGAGATATGAACACTGAATATCTCTATTCTTTACAGTGTGTGTGTGTGTGTGTGTGTGTGTGTGTGTGTGTGTGTGTCACAGTGAACACATGGAAGATAGTCTGTAGGACTGGATTTGTTCCTTCCTCCCTGTGGGCTCTGGGAATTGAACTTACGTCATCAGGCTTGTTGACAGTGCCTCACCCACTAAGCCATCTTGCTGGCCTCTATTGTCTTGCCATCCAGTGTCCCCAGGTTTACAAAAAAATCTCCTGTGGTTCCTTTTGAAAACTCCGACTTTCAATTTTGTCAAGGGCCATGGTGGAATTCACTGTTGACCTCTGATTTGCTGGGTCACCTTTACTATCTCATTAACCTCCCTGTATTTGACTAGTTGTGGGAATTTGCTGTTTTTAAACTTGGTTTTAAATGTAGTTTAGGTGACACTACCTGAAAAAACAACCCACAGACTTTCTTAGGAGCCAACAGTGAACTCTGAAGAGCCAATAGCAATTGTCCCTCCACTTTGGTTTCAGGGGTGGGAAGCCCCAATGATTGGGGAGAAGGTGTAGGAAAACCAGCTGGGAAGCCCATCTAGCCTGGGGCACATCAAAGGAATTTTCTTTCCACTCTAACCAAACTGCTTTGACATCAGTAGCTCCATTGCTTGCATAAGCTGCAGGCAAAGTTACTCAAGACCAACCATTGATCCCCTCCAGGCTAAACCAGTGTTCTTGCCATCCAATATCCCCAGGCTTGCAAAAACTCTCCTATGGTTCCATTTGGAATGCTGACTTTGAATTTTGTCAAGGACAATGGGGGAATTCACCATTGGCCTCTGATTTGCTGAGTTGACTTTTAATACATGCATGAACTTCTTATTTTTAAATACTGAAAGAGAGCTCTTAGTGGCTAGTGTGTCTAGTGCTTTACATTCAGCCTCATAGCCTTGTATTATTATTTTGAGACAGGAGCGGGTGTAGCCCAGGCTGACCTCAGACTCACTACATAGCTGAGAATAGCCTGGAATTTCTGATTCTTCCACTACCACCTGTCAAGTGTTAGAGTTGCAGGCTGTGCCAGTTTATTCATTGCTGGGGATTGAACTCGGGACTTCGTGCACAAAGACAGTGCTTCTACCAACTGAGTTGTATATCTGTCCCCAGGTAAGTCTCTAGCTGTTTGAAAGATGAGGAAACTAAAGGGGAGCTAAAAGGGAGAGATGGAACTCATCTCTCATTACCCCGTGTCCTTGTTAGGGTTTCTATCAAAACACCATGACCAAAGCAACTTGCAGAGGGGAAGTTTATTTGGCTTACACTTCTCAGCACTATGCATCATCAAAGGAAGTCAGGGCAGGAACTCAAGCAGGGCAGGAACCTGGAGGCAGGAGCTGATGCAGAGACCATGGAGGGGTGCTGCTTACTGGCTTGATCCTCATAGCTTGCTCAGCCTGCTTTCTTAAAGAACCCAGGACCACCAGCCCAGGGTTGGCATCATCCACCATTACTGGGTCCTTCCTCATCAACAACTAATTAAGCAAATGCCCTACATTTGGATCTTATGGAGGCATTTTCTCTATTGAGGTTCCCTCCTCTCTGATAACTCTAGCTTGTGTCAAGTTGACATAAAGCCAGTACCCCCTCTATACTCTTTTCTTCTCTTTCTAGTGGTCTTGTTGCCTTGGGCTTTTTACACAGAGAGAGGTATGAAAGCCAGTAAACCTGCACTCGAATTCAAATGCCTTAGGAGCTAAGAGGGTACCAGAGAGGGCAGAGTCATTTGGGGCTGTGAAGAGTTAGTTGCTTCTCACATGCTGCCAGAAAAGGCAATAACAGATGTAGACTGTGGGGACATGGACCAAGTGGGACTCCAGAGATTGAAGAGAAGCTCCTGTCCAATCTGTTGATAAAAAGTTACTGTACCTAGGCATAGCAGCAGTTGCCTGTGATCCTAGAATTTGAGAAGATGGAGGTAGAAGTATCTTGGGTTCAAGTCCACCCTGGGCTGCAAAAACTCTTGTCTCAAGTAAAAGAAGTTGCATTGCTGGCAAAAGCCATGGATATTAATACTGATGTCAATAAGACAGAGTCTACAGTCACCTAGGAAACAGGCCTCAGGTACACCTGTGAGACATTGTCTAGATTATGCTGGCTTCTGGTGTATCTGTGAGGGAATACCTCGTTTTTGGTAGCTGAGGTGGGAAGACCCACCCTGGATGTGGGCAGTGCCATCCCACGGGCTGCAGACACAGTGTGAAGCAAGCTTTGCTGCTTCTGTTAGGGATTTTTGTCACATCAATAAGACAAGGAGCCAATACACTCCCCGAACCACCCCCAAATCAAAACTACCTGGGATAGACAAATCCACTGACTCTCTTTGCCAAAGCTAGGACAAATAACACTTATCCAGTGAGTGTAGTGTTTCCTTCAGGGATGATGGGAAGAAACATTCTGGAATTAGAGAGAGGTGGTGATTGTACTACATTGTGAGTATACTAGATGCCAATGAAGCTCTTACTTTATTTTATTATTATTTTTTTAGTTTTTTATTTTCTATATATTTGAATTACAAACAAGATTGAATTACATGACGATCCCAGTTCCCTTCTCCCTCCCTTCCTTCTCTACCACCCCCCAACTAAAATCCTACCTATCATATGTCCTTTCTTCTAAAAATATGGAATGCCTCACAAATTTGCGTGTCATCCTTGCGCAGGGGCCATGCTAATCTTCTCTGTATCGTTCCAATTTTAGTATATGTGCTGCCGAAGTGAACACCTTACTTACTTTATTTAGAGACAGAGTCTAAATAAGAGCTCTGACTGTCCTGAAACCCACTATATAGACCAGGTTGGCCTCTGACTTACAGAGATCTGCCTACCTCTGCCTCCTGGGTGCTGGTGTTAATGGCATTGTGCCTAGCCTGTACATGTTAACTATTGGGAAATAGAATGGTATTTTTTTTTCTGAAGTTGACTAGACATGGAAAAGCACATATCAGCATGTGTCCCTGATTTGTCCCAAACTTTAACCAGCCCCCAAATGTGTGCCTGTCCTTTCCCTTCCTCCTTCACACTTGCTGGTGTGTGTGTGTGTGTGTGTGTGTGTGTGTGTGTGTGTGTGTACATGTGTGTGTTTTAGATAAACTGTCAGTATATAGAGCAATTGATTTTCTTTTTCTTCTTTTGAGAAATGAAGTTTGTTTAGAACAGAAATAATAAAAGTTAGTTTAGGAGATGAAAGAAAATATATAATTAAGAGTAAAAAAGAAAAAAGAACATTTAAAAATTGGTAATCTTTTATCATTCTATAGCCATAAACAACCAAAGACATTTTTGTCTTATCTACAGTCTTCTAAAAATGAGGGAGACTATGCTTTTCTTTATATAATTTTTTTTTTGGTTTTTCGAGTCAGGGTTTCTCTGTGGCTTTGGAAGCTGTCCTGGAACTAGTTCTTGTAGACCAGGCTGGTCTGGAACTCTCAGAGATCCGCCTGCCTCTGCCTCCCAAGTGCTGGGATTAAAGGTGAGTGCCACCAACACCCAGCTCTTTATATAATTTTTATATATACTTTTTTTGTTGTTTTTTGAGGTAGATACTCATGTAGCCCAGGCTGGTTCCAAACTCACTGCATAGTCAAAGATTGATTACCGTAAGCACCTGGCTCTCCTGCCTCTGCCTCCAAAGTCTGGAGATTATAGGACTGCAATACCATTCCTAGCTCTTTTCATATCTTTTCTCTCCATTTTCCTGTGTGTGTGTGTGTGTGTGTGTGTGTGTGTGTGTGTGTGTGTGTGTTTGCATGTGTGGGCACACATGTGTGAGTGTCTATATGTGTGTGCATGTGGAAGCCTCAGGTTGACATCAGGAAATCAGTCTTGATTCTCCACTTTATTCTTTGCAGCACGGTCTCTCAATCAAACACCAAGTTTACCAATATGACTTGTGTTATGAGGCAGTTTGCTCTGGGGATCACCTGTCTCTGTCTGTCGTCCAGGGCTGGAGTTACAGTTGTGCCTTCCACCTGGCTCATGTGAGCTCTGCATATTCAAAGACTGATCACCTTAAGCACCTGGCCCGTGTTTTCATGACAAGCGTCTTAATTGTTGTGTCACCTCCCCAGCTCTGTTCACATTTCCTGATGCTTCACAATGGGAATTAAATTTCAATATAGTTTTTTTTGGTGGTGGGGTGTTTGGGGCCGGGTTTCTCTGTGTAGCTCTGGCTGTCCTAGAACTCATTCTGTAGACCAGGCTAGCCTCAAACTCAGAAATATCTGCGTGACTCTGCCTCTGACTGCTGGGACTAAAAGTGTGTACCACCACTGCCTGGCTTCAATATAGTTTTTTAATGGGGACATTTAAAACGATGGCACCTTCTTTGGTCCTTTAGGTTTAGGGTGGGGACAACCCTCCAGGTTTGCTAACCCAGCTAACAATGCCTTCGAGAAAGCTCTGTGCAGTCAATTCCCTACTCCTTTTATGTGGCTTCTGGGATTGACCTCAGGTTGTCCAGCATTATGTGGCAAGTATTTTTATATCTGCTGAGCCATCTTACCTTCCCTCTGCCTTTGCTTTGAAGACAAAATTTCTCATTGAACCTGTGCTGTCCAGTTCAGCTAGGCTAGCTGGACAGAGAACATCTGTCTGTCCCCACCCCTCCAGCTCTGGGATTACAGGTCAGCACCACCATGCTGTTTTTATGTTAATACTGAGGATCCAAACTCAAGTCCTCAGGATTGTGTGGGTACAGGTAGTCAGCCTGGATGTTGGTGGAGATCTCAGCCTCTCATTTGTCCCACCATATTTTTTTTTTGAGACAGGGTCTCTCTTCATTGAGCCCAGAGGACATTGATTTTGTTAGACTAGCTGGCTACCAAGTTCAGGGGATCCAATGGCCTCTGTCATCTCAGCATTGAGGGACAAATACATGTTCCACAGCTGGCTTTTTGTGGGCTCTGGGGTCCAAGCTCAGGCCCTCATACTTTACTCACAGAGCCATCTCTCTAGTCCCCATTTTCCAATTTCTTAAAAACTTGGGTACCAACTTGCACAAATATCCTACCCTTTGGGCTCTTGAAATCTCACTTTTTTATTGTTAAGAAACTCAGGAAAGTCAGTTGGTGGTGGCATACACCTTTAATCCCAGCACTTGGGAGGCAGAGGCAGGCAGATCTCTGTGTGTTCGAGGCCAGCCTGGTCTACCAAGCGAGTTCCAGGACAGGCTTCAAAGCAGTACAGAGGAACCCTGTCTTGAAAAACTGGGGAAAAAAAACAAAGAAAAAAAAAGAAGACAGGAACTCAGGAAAAGAGAGGATGGACTCATAGACCAGGGCTGAGACGAAAGACAGAAATAATACCAGACTGCTGATTCTGACCCACAGATCTCCACAGAGTGGGTCTCTGTTGCTGGCTCCATCTACAGTTCCATATCTCCTGGCCTCTCTTGTTCTGAAGGGAACTTGATAAAGACATGTTGCATAGAAGAGACAAACAATTTAGGCTCCTCTGTTCCCTGGCAGCTTCCTAAGACACAAGTTTTGTTAGGCTGTGTGTGGCCACTGCAGGCAGTGAACTGAACAGCCAAGTGAAGGAACAAAGACTGATTCCTCCATCTTTCTTACACTGCTTTCCCAACAGGCACTCAAACACCTAAAGGTAAACAAAGCTCTGTCCACAGTTTCGGAGAATCCAGGCCAAACACATACATCTGGGCCAAACATTTACATACCGCACCAAGCAGAAAGGGCAGAAAACAGCCCATCATTGGATCTGGGCCTAGAGATTCTGGGAGGAGCTGATCATCTGCGATGCTGTTCTGAGAAAGAGATGAGCAGGCAGTAAGACTCTTGAGTGCTAGAGACTGCTAGATGCTCAGTAGCGCTAGAATCCAATAGTGTGAGTGTCAGGAGGGAGGCTGAGAGCCGGAAAGCAAACAGACCAGAAAGGCCTTAAAGGCCAAGAGTGCTAGTAAGTTGTTGAAAGCTTTTAAGCAAGATGGTGATAAGGATGCCCTTTAGAGACGTCATTCAGGCTGGTGGGGAATGGATTAATAGAAGTCAGCTGTTAGGCTGCAATTAGGAAAGATGGGGTATTGCGACAGGAGGAGACATGAAGGCGATGTTGGATTTGAGAGCTATCCAGGCAGTAGAAAGGACGGGGCCTTCATAGGCTTCTTGATCACAACCACACTGATGTAACAGCATAACAGTCACTTAGACAACAGCCTTGGTTTTATGAGGCTCTGGTGGGACTCTTCTCCTTGACCTTGTTATTTGGATACATTTCAAATTGCAGAAGATTTGCCAGACAGCTCCATAGACATCCACATAACTTTCTCCCAATTTACATATTGTTACATTTACTTCTTCACACCAACCTATAGCTTTTAAAACTCAACACCACTTGCAAGGTAGTTGCAGAAATCATGAACCATTCAATACTAGGGCATTTATTGCCTTTCAGTAAGGAAATTCTCTTATGTAATTACAACATCATGCCTGGCACCACATACCTGGCTCTAGATAGCATTTTCTTTTTTTTGAGACAAGCTTTCTTCTTTCTCCCTTTCCCTCCCTCCCCCCTCTCTCTGAGACAGGGTTTCTCTGTGTAGCAGACCAAGCTGCCCTGGAACTCGCTTTGTAGACCAGGATGGCCTCAAACTCATAGAGATCCATCTGTCTCTGCTTCCGAGTGCTGGGATTAAAAATGTGTGCCACCACCTCCCAGCTGAAATGGTGTTCCTAGCAGTCAAATAAGGGCAACAATACACTTGGTTTCTTTGGGTTGTAGAACAATATTTGAGATCTCTCTGTTTTTCCCTCTTTCTCATCAAGGCCCTATCACTAAGTTAAACTCCCATCCCTTATAACTATTTAAAATTTTTTATTTTTATTATGTGTGTAGGCTGGTTTTTATGTCAACTTGACACAAACTAGAATTATCTGAAAGGAGGCTGAAACGTCAATTAAGAAAATGTCTCCTTAAGATCCAACTGTAGAAGGGCTAGAGAGATGATGACTCAGTGGTTAAGAGCACTTAATAATAATTATTATTATATTCTAGTAAATATAATAATAAATAAATCTTAAAAATCCAACTGTAGGACATTTTCTTTGTGTGTGTGTGTTTTAAAGATTTATTTATCATGTGTACAGTATTCTGCCTGCATGTATGCCTGCACTGCCAGAAGTAGGGAACCAGATCTCATTATAGATGGTTGTGAGTCACCATGTGGCTGCTGGGAATTGAACTCAGGACCTCTGGAAGAGCAGCAGTGCTCTTAGCCTCTGAACCATCTCTCTAGCCCTCTAGGGCATTTTCTTAATTAGTGATTGATTGGGTGGTAGTGCCACCCCTGGGCTGGTGGTCCTGGGTTCTATAAGAAAGCAGGTTGAGCAAGGCATGAGGAGCAAGTCAGTAAGCAGCACCCCTCCATGACCTCTGCATCAGCTCCTGCCTCTAGTTTCCTGTCCTGCTTGAGTTCCTGCCCTGCTTTCCTTCAGTGATGAACTGTAATATGGATGGATAAGCCAAATAAACCCGTTTCTTATTTTAAGACAGGTTTTCTCTGTAGCTTTGGAGCCTGGCCTAGAACTTGCTCTCTAGACCAGGCCGGCCTGGAACTCAGAGATCCACCTGTTTCTGCTTTCCTGAGTGCTGGGATTAAAGGTGTGAGCCACCAATGCCTGGCAAACATTTTCCTTACTAAATTACTTTGGTCATGATGTTTTATCACGGCAATAGTAGCCCTAAGACAGTGTGCAAGGATTTTGCCTGCACACATGAATGTGTACATGTGTGTGCCTGACGGTCATGGAGGCCAGATGAGAGCATTGGATCCCCAGGAACTAGAGTAACAGACAGTAGTGGGCTTCCATGTGAGTGCTGGGAACTAATTCCAGGCCCTCTGCAAGAGCTGTGAGTGCTCTTAACCTAGCCTTCTCTCCACCACCACCCAATTTCTACTTTTACCTACACTTATAGAGAAGCTTCATATTCTTCACCACTCTAGTACCATATGGCAGAAGTGAAATTCACTAAGAATTTGGACACCTTTAAGAGACATATTGCTGTCAGTGTCACACAATAGGAAGTAAGAGGTCAGAGGGTGAAATTAGTTAAGCTCACGTGGGCTACAGTCAGTGGCAACAGTTCAGCTTTGAACTGAGATTTGTAGGGATTGTACCATGAGGGATAAGAAACCTGAAAGTGGTTGGTAGAGTACTCTCTAGCATCCATGAAACCCTGGATTTGATTCCAATATTACATAAACCATGCTTGTTGGTATCTGTCTGCAATCCCTGCCTGTGGAGGGAGAAGGAGGAAGATCAGATGTACAAGGGCATTGTTACGGAATATTTAACTATGCAAAGATGTGTTGCTGTTTTACCTTGCCTGCCTAAGGCACATGATTGGTCTAATAAAAAGCTGAATTGCCAATACCAAGGCAGGAGGTGTAGGCAGGAATTGTGGGCAGGGAGAGTAAGTAGGAGGAGAAATTTAGGCTCGGGAGAATAAAAGAAAAAGAGATGACAGGGAGATGCAGGAAAGTAGGACATACATATTGAAAGAAAGGTAAAAAGTCCAAGGAAAAAGGTAGATGAATAGAAACAGGTCATGTTAAAAAACAAAACAAAACAACTAGTGGGACAAGCCTAAGCAAAGGCCAAACATTCATAATTAATAATAAGTCTCCATGTCTTTATTTGGGAGCTGGTTGGGAACCCAAAGAAAAATCACAACTACAGGCCATTGGACTCAGTAGGTTTAAAAAAAGAAAATCCTGAGGACTTGAAAGTGTGAAGAAGAAGTGTTGTGGAAGGTGGGACCCAGGCAGAATGGGAGGCGGTGTTGATGGTGGATGTGATCAAGACACATTAGTGTACACATGTATGAAATTGTAGAATATTCTAAAAACTTGAAAAGTGTTCCAAGGTCATCTTCGTCTATATAATGAGTTTGAGGTTAGCCTGAGATACAGGTGACCCTGCCTGAAAAGCCCAAAACGCTTAAAACCATCAGGGGCTTCGTAAATATGAAGAACTGAATTGGACAGCAGGACAGGATCCTCTCACGAGCATACAGCTGATGTACAGTACGGCTTGAGTGAATGAAAAATAAAAGTGTGAACTGGACATGGTGGCTTCTAAGCACTCATGAGGCAGAGGTGGGGGACTCTCTGAGTTTAAGGCCAGTCTGGTCTACATAGTGAGTTCCAGGACAGCCAGGGCTACACAGAGAAGCCTTGTCTCAAAAAAAAAAAAAAAAAAAAAAAAAAAAAAAAAAAAGAGGAGGAGGAAGAGGAGGGGAGGGAGGGAGGGAGGGAGGGAAGGAGGGAAGAAAGAAAGAAAGAAAAAAAAAGAAAGGCAAAGGAAAATGAAAGGAAGGGAAGAGGGGGAAAGAAAGGAGGGGAAGGGAAGGAAGGAGAAAAAAGGTAGAAAGGAAAAGGAAGGAGAGCAAGAAAGGAAAAAGGAAAACGAAAGAAAGGAAAAGGGAAAGAAGAAAGAAAAGGAAGGAAGATGAAAATGAATCAGCTGTGAGATTACAGTATGAGAAGCCTACGTATTTCTGCCGGGTCATTGGACAACCACGTGGTCTATCTAGCTGGGGCTTCCGGTGACCTAGTCCCACTTTCAAACTCCACCCTGAACGTTTCCCTGTGCGCCCGCGTTGGCTGAGTATTTTGGCCCTCGCGGGGACCCGTAGCTGCGGTCTCTGCTGGCGTCCGTAGCCGGGAAACCCGGCATCCTGTGCTTCAGGTTGTGGTCCGCGATGTCTAGTGAGGAAGCCCGCCACAGGGCAGAGTCCTCCGAGGCCCGTGCGGCCGCGGTCAGCGACATCCAGGAGCTGATGCGGCGCAAGGAGGAGATCGAGGCGCAGATTAAAGCTAATTACGATGTCCTGGAGAGCGTGAGTGTGGCTAGGGCTCCGGGCGGGCGGGGAGGACCGGGAGGCCTGCGGATGCGCGGCCCAGGGTTCCTGCCAAGCACTAAGCGCTTTCCGCTCCTTACCCCTTAATAACCCCTTGACGTGGGATTCATTTTAATTTTCTGAAGCTTTAACTTTGTGGTTTTTAGCTTTTAAATGCAGCCCGAGCTGGCCTCGAACTCTTGATCATTTTTCTTCAGCGTTCCAAGTGCAGAAATTACAGGTCTGCCATCACGACAGGCCTGAAGCATTAGTTAAACTGCCTTGGTCACAGAGATAGAATATTTGCTGAGGCATAGTGATAATCGCCACTGTCACCCTCCATAGGTAAAATCATCAGGTTGGGCGTGGCTTGCCTCCCGCTTTTCATTAGGACTTAATAAATGCCATCTGTGAGAATTAACTGGGCCTCTTGTTAAAGTGCAGGTTGCAGCCAGGAGAGGTATTCTCACTTGTAATTGCGGTTCTTGGAAGGAGGAGGGAGGAGGATTTGAAGTTCAGGATTATTTTTGGCTACTTAGCTCGAGGCCAGCCTGGGCTATATTGGACTCTATCCCAAAATGAATAAATAAAGTGCAGATTCTAATTGGGGTGAGGTACAGACTCTGCATTTCAAGAAAACTCCCAGGTGCGCTTCTAAGGACTTCTTTGAGCCACAGGAAAGCACATTATCCTAGCGGGCTGGCGGTGTTGTGCACACCTATAATCCCAGCACTCGGGAGGCAGAGGCAGGCAGATCTCTGTGAGTTCGAGGCCAGCCTGGTCTACAGCGTGAGTTCCAGGACAGCCACGACTGTCACACAGAGAAAACCTGTCTCAAAAAACCAAATCAAACAAAAAGGGGAAACTGAGGCCCAGAGTGGAGCAAATGCTTGCCAAATTAGGAAGTGAAAGTGGTGGGTCAGGGTCTGTGCTGTCTACCTCCAAAGCAGGTATTTCCCCCCCTTAAAACCGAAAATCAGTTTGTAGAGGAAAGGGAGGCAAAATCAGAGCTAGATAAGCTGGGTGGAATGACTTTTAGATGATGGGCATAAGATGATGTATCTTGTAGAGGTACCATGTTGTAGTTGGCTTCATTTTTATTCTTTGGGGATCCTCCACCCCGCTCCCAAATAAATACATGGAGACTTACTCTTATTTATGAATGCCGAGCCTTAGCTTGGCTTGTTTATAGCCAGCTTTTCTTAACTTAAATTATCCCACCTATCTTTTTTTTTGCCTTTCTTTGTTCTATATGTTTTTCTTTCCTCCTTACTCTGTGGCTGGCCCCTGGTGTCCTCCTCTCCTCCACCTTTTCTCAGGCCTTTTATTTATTCTCGATGCCTGGCAGCCCTGTCTATCCCTCTCCTGCCTTACTATTGGCCGTTCAGCTCTTATTAAACCACTCAGGTGTTTTAGGCCACCAGAGTAACACAGCTTCACAGAGTTAAACAAATGCAACATAAAAGAATGCAACACATCTTTGCATCATTAAACAATTATTCCACAGCATAAGCAAATGTTACACAACTTAAACTAATATTCCACAGGAGTACTACATACCAGGTACCGTTTTAGTATTTGCTGACCATATGCCTGAAAGGTACTGGCTTGTTTGTGCTCTGTATCAGGAAACTGTGATAACTACACTGCTAAGTTGGTGTGTGCGCCTAAAGTTCTTAGAGGCAAAGTCTAGGGTTGGAGAGGTAGCTCATTGGTTAAAATTACTGGCTGCACCGGGCACTGGTGGCGCACGCCTTTAATCCCAGCACTCGGGAGGCAGAGGCAGGTGGATCTCTGTGGGTTCGAGGCCAGCCTGGTCTACAGAGCGAGTGCCAGGATAGGCTCCAAAGCTACACAGAGAAACCCTGTCTCGAAAAACCAAAAAAAAAAAAAAAAAAAAAATTACTGGCTGCGCAATTGTCAGGACTGGAGTTCAGATCCCGAACCTACTATATAACAGTCCACAGGTCCCACAAACACCTGTAACTCCATACCCTTGTGGAAACATTTCAACAGGCACGGTAACAAACACCCGCGCGTGCGTGCGTGCGTGCGTGCGTGTATACATGAAAGGAGAAATTGCTTAAATTGATAAGTGGGGTTCAGACCTCAGGGTTGGTCAAGTAAAATCAAATATCTCGTGTATTACTATTTTGGTATTGGCCTATTAACCATTTAGTCAGGTGTGGTGATGTATACTTGCAATTTCAGCGCTTAGGAGGCAAAGGCAGGGAGATTATCACATGTTCAGGGCCAGTCTGACCTACACAGAATTCCAGGGCTATATAGTGTAGTGAAATAGCAAGACCCTGTCTTAACAAAACAGTGGTGGAGTCGGGGAGGGAAAAGATACTGGGAGTATAGCTCCATTTGTAAAGGGCATCCCTCCAAAGCCTGAAGAGCAGAGTTCAGTCCCTAGAATCCACAGGTATAGTGGTGCACATTCGTAATCCCAACAGGAGAGGCAGAGACAGGAAGATCCCCAGGGTGCCTGGCCAGCAATGAGCTGTAGGCCAGTGAGACACCCTGTCTCAAAGGAGGTAGGTGATGTTCCTGGGGATGACCTGGATATTATCCTCTGAGCTGCACATGCATGCACACATACCTGCATACACAGTTGTACCTGCATACATACGCATGCACACATACACATACATTAAAAACCAAGTAAGAAGAGAAAGATTTATAATTACATAGCACATGACTATGACGCTATTTTTTCTTAAATAGAAGGTGTTAATGGGGGCTGGAGAGGTGGCTCAGAGGTTAAGAGCACTGACTGTTCTTCCAGAGGTCCTGAGTTCAATTTCCTGCGACCACATGGTGGCTCACAGCCATCTGTAATGAGATCTGGTGCCCTCTTCTGGTGTGCAGATATACATGGAAGCAGAATGTTGCATACATAATAAATAAGATCTTAAAAAATAAAAGAAGGTGATAGTGTGTGTTAATTGCCTTTGGCTAATTTGCTCTTTGGTTGCTGAGGGCTTTTAGTATAAATGTCTGTTCTGATTTTTTTTAAAACAGGTTCTCAGTATGTAGCCTGGGCTATGTAGTGAGATGCTCTCGAAAATAAATAGATAAATAAATAAATGAAAATAGGAACGAGAGAGAAAAGTAAGGAAAGAGAAAGGAAAATGATGAATTAGGTATTAGTATTAAAAACTTTTATTTCATAATACTTTGTCAAGAATGTGAAAAGAGAAGCCACATGATGGGAGAAAATGGTTGCATACATCTGATAAGACGCTAGTGCTTGGGATATATTAAAAGCAGTAATAAATACACAAATAACATACTTAGAAAAAGGCATAGGATCCAAATGGACATTCCTCAAATAAAATACATGTGGCTAATAAAAGCACACGAATGGCCTGGAGAGATGGCTCAGTGGTCAGGAGCTCTGGCTGCTCTTGTAGAGGACCTGGGATCAATTCCAAGGGCCCTGTAACTTCACTTCCAGGGATCTGAAGCCTCTTCTGATTGTTGTGGGCACTGCATGCTCATGGTTTGCATATGTACATGGAGGCAAACACTCACCCACAAAATAAATCCTAAAAGCAAAACACAAGCAACAGTCATAGCTGTTAGTTAGGGAAATGTAGTTAGAATCACTGTGAGATACTACTTCATACTTAGTAAGATGGGTGTAATGAAAATGTAGGTAACATCTGAGGGAGAATACGGAGAAATTGGGAATTAAACAACTGTAAAATAGTGTAACTGCTGCTTAAAACTGTTTAGCAGTTTCTCAAAAATTAAACAGTCACATAACCTAGAAAATCCGTTCCTCCCATGTGATAATTATGATAGTTGCAAATATATATATTCATCCCAAAATTTGTATACCTTATTTAAAATATCTAAGAAGTGGAAAAATGACACAAATGTTCTTTGGGTAACAGATAAATAAAATAGTCTATTCATACAATGGGATATTATTTGGAACAATAAAGAGAATAGTGAATTTTATTGGATAATAAAAGGAATAGTGAATTAATCATACTATGTGTTCTCTCTCTCTCTCCCCCTCTCTCTCTCTCTCCCTCTCTCCCTCCCCCCCCCCTCTCTCTCATATCTTACTATGTACTTCTGACTAGCTCCCTGTACTTACTATATAGCCCAGGCTAGCCTTGAGCTCTTAGCAAACCTCCTGCTTCAGCCTCCTGAATGCTGGGATTATAGTGGACACCACTATACCTTGCTTTTCTTGATGCTCATCTGGGTAAAAATTCAAGCTAGCCTTGAACTCTTTCTAGTTCAATCTGGCCTCAAACTTGTAATTTTCCTGTCTTGGCCTGCCAGATGTTGGGATTATTAAGTGTGTGTCACTGCCTGGTGTTTCATGGTTTTATGTGTAGGAAATGTCTTGTTCTAATATGAGTCTCTGAAGTCTTCCCTGAAGACCTGAAAGTTTGGTGCCCAGGGTGATGCTCTTGAGACATAGTGGGACCTTTAGGAAGTAGAGCTCTGTCAGTCATTAGAATTGTGCCCTGGCTGGGTAGTTACTGTTGATCATTGGAGGCATGTCCTTGCTGGGATAGTTACTGTAGGTCATTGGAGGAGTGCAGAGGTAGTGGAGCCATAGGCTTTTTTTTTTTTTTTTTTTTTTTTCTTGCTTCCAGGATCATGATGGAAAAGGCTTCCTCCACTGTATGCTTCCATGTGGTTGTTCTGCCTCTCCACAAAGCTAAACTAAGGTTCTCCCAAAATGCATACATACATACAGTGTGTCTGTCCAATTCTGTATTGAAACTTCAAAACTATGAGCCCAAATAACCCTTTTCTCTCTGTAATGCTCAGACATTTTCCAGAGTTTCAGAGCACCTCCAGGATAGGAAGTTCTGTAGGGAGTTGTTAATGGTTACCAGAGGTTTGAGGAAGGGGAGGATTCGAGTGTCTGCTTATGGTCCAGGATAGGTTGGTCAGACCTTCTCTACATGCCCCTCCTGTGTCTTTAAGAAAAAACTTTTTTTAGCTGGGCGGTGGTAGCGCGCACCTTTAATCCCAGCACTCAGGAGGCAGAGGCAGGCGGATCTCTGTGAGTTCGAGGCCAGCCTGGTCTCCAGGATAGGCTCCAAAGCTACACAGAGAAACCCTATCTCCAAAAAACAAAAACAAAAAAAGAAAGAAAGAAAAAAATTTTTTTTGTTTTTGTTTTTTGAGACAAAGTATGGTTTTGAATTCCATATCCTCCTGCCTCAGCCTCCTGAATGCTGGGATTGTAGGATTGTAGGAGTGGGCCATCCAAGATTTGTTTTTTGTTTTTGTTTTTGTTTTTTTTTTTAGGGGGTGTTGATGCAAATGTACTAAAACTGATTGTGGTGGTGGTGATTAACTCTTGAACATATTACAAACCATTGAATTGTATACTTTCAGTGGTTCAGTTATGTGTATATGAATTCTGTTGAGTTACAACTGTTTTAAATGGAGGATCCCAGAGTTAGCTTGGAATCTAAGCTTGTTGTAACAACTGACCCCAAATGGGACTATTTTTGACTACTGGAGACTGAAGAGACTGGCCTAATCCTCCTGTTTCACCTTACCTTGAGATCCTTGCCTTGATGCCATCCTTCCTCACAGAGTCACAGTTAGAAGTTCTGGGGAGTAGAATGTGGCCATATTTGGGAGCCACTGCCCAGTCCACCATGCTGAATGTGCCTGGCTGTCTACTAAGCATTCTTTCAAGTCTATGTATTAGTCGTCCAGCAGGTGCCTGTTGTATTCCCATTGTGCTCTCGAAGAAACTGAGGTTTGGAATGTGTCTTAGACAAAGATGCCCAGCTTGTATATGGCAGAATTGGGACTGAGACAAAAGTCCAGGCAGCTGGGCAGCTCCTGCCCACTGCAGTGCTACACATCCCATTGCTTTTGTACTTTGTCCCCTGACTTATGTAGGGAAGCTTCAGAAAAAAACTTCAGGTGTGGTGGCTCAGACCTGTAACCCCAGTACTTGGGAGGCTGAAGCAGGAGGATTGCCATGAGTACAAGGCCAACCGGAGCTACAGTGTGAGAACCTGCTTCAAATAAACACTTGCTAAAACAGGCCCTAAAGCAGAGGTAACTCTGGTTCCAGTGACTCAGGAGGCTGAGGCTAGAGAGTTGGTTAATCCCAGGGAATTGAGAACAGCCTGGGTTAACTTAGTGACGCTGAATACTAAGTGTTAAAGTGAATGTGTTGTTTTGAATAGGGAATATATTCCCAGTGTTCAGATTCAGACCCTGCTAATGCCTATCAAATGCAGAAGCTCTCCCTCCCCTAATTCCCAGCCACTTAGTATCTTTACCTGGAGGCAGCCAGTGCCATCTATCCAGTGATGAAAAGAACCTTGGTGGGCTTCTTACATCTTTTTGTGTTTTTGAAGAGTCAAAACCTGGCCACAGCTGGATCTCTTTGGAGTTTACACCCTCCAGCTTCAAGGCTTCAGCCAGGTGTCAGCTGTTGGGAAGGAGGAGTTGGAGGGGTCAGGTCAGGGATGGGACTGAGAGGGAACCTCTGAAGGCTCTTTGAGTGTTTTGTTGTTGATTTACTTAATTGGAGAGATGGAATGTGTCCCAGGCTGATATTGAACTTATTGTGTAACCAAGGATGACCTCGAACTTCTGTTCCTCTTTCCTCCACATCATTCCCCACCACAGCTGGCTTATGCGGTGCTGGGGATGGAGTCCAAGGTTTTGTGGATGCTAGGCAAGCACTACAGCAAGTGAGGTACATCCTAGATCCCTAGCCCTATTTGTTAATTTTTTTTATGCTGCAGAGAATCGAATCCAAGGTCTTGCATATACTAATGAAGTGCTCTGCCACTGCACTACAGTCCAACCCTGGGATCTTTGGCTTTGTGTGCACTGTGCTCATGCATTGCTTGCATTAAAGTTTTTTTCTTCTGGTATTTTGGCAGTATTTAATGGATAGTGTAAAAAAACAAGACGAAACTACATTTCATAGGCTTTGTTTAATTGCATTAAATTTTTTAAAGATTTCGTTTTATTAATGTGTGTACAGTGTGGGGGGAGCATGTTGGTGCACAGAGCGTGTGGCGTGTGTGGCGGTCAGAGGACAACTTTGTGAAATTTGTCTTCCTCTTCTACCTTTATGTGGGTCCCAGAAGATGAACTCAAGATGTTAATCTTTTGTTTGTTTGTTTGTTTTGTTTTGTTTTTCTTTTCTTTCTTTCTTTTTTTTTTTTGAGACAGGGTTTCTCTGTGTAGCTTTGGAGCCTATCCTGGCACTCGCTCTTGTAGACCAGGCTGGTCTCGAACTCACAGAGATCCGCCTGCCTCTGCCTCCTGAGTGCTGGGACTAAAGGTGTGCACTACCACTGCCCGGCTCAGGTTGTTAATCTTGACAACAGGCGCCTTTATTCAGTGATTCATCTCTATGACCTCATTGCTCATTATTAAGAATTAATTTAAGAAATAGTACCCACCACAGAGGATAGCTGTAAGGACATAGTCAAAGAGCCTGGTATGTGCTAAAGAGATCACTGTGTGGCCTTATTATCACTTTTGTCATGAGTTAGAAGGACAGGCGTCTAGGGAATTGAATTGCCTCATGCTGCTCTTATCTGTGAGATCTTTTTAACCACGTGTCTTTCCTGCAGCAAAAAGGGATTGGGATGAGCGAGCCGCTGGTGGACTGTGAGGGCTACCCCCGGGCCGATGTGGATTTGTACCAGGTCCGAACAGCGAGGCACAACATCATCTGTGAGTGACCCTCCCTGGACTCTGTCTTGGCCTGTGGTGGGGGTGCTGAGGACACGGGAATGATTAGTGTTGAGCGTTACGAAGCTTTTCTGCTCTGACAGAATATCTTGTCACCCTTGTGGGACTGCAAACCAAGGAAATAGGGCAGACTGAAGAGGTCCATGTTGGTGGTTTTATTTTTCTATTTTAAGTACTTTGCTTTAAAGCCCGGTGTGGTGGCGCACGCCTTTAATCGCATCACTCAGGAGGCAGAGGCAAGTGGATCTCTGTGAGGCCAAGACCAGCTTGGTCTGCAGAGCAAGTTCCAAGACAGACACTTGTAGAGAGACCCTGTTTAAAAACAAACAAACAAATTCAAATAAACTCAAAAATACAAAAACAAACAAAAAAACTTGGTTTTAAGCTGGGCATGATGGTGCAAACCTGTAATGATCAGGAGTTTGAGGCCAGTCTGGGCTATATAAGAAAGTAAAAAGCAAGGAACGAAAACTTGACCTCATCATGGGAACTTTATTGAATTAGCAGTAGAAGCCCCTTCCAGTGTTGCTTACCAGTCCCTTCAAATCCATGAAGTAGATTCAGCATCTCAGGGTAGTCACCTGAGTGCCACCATTCAAACAGAAACGACCTGGACTAGCTTGAAGTATGCAAGGGTCAGCAGAAACCAGGCTCTGCATGTCTTCAGGGCCCACAGGCTGTGTTCCAGTCAGGAGGCAGACGACAGGAGGAAAGGTCTTGGCCTCAACTCACTGTGTCAGTAAACATTTCCTCTCACAGCCCCACTGCCTGCCAGGAGAGTTTGGCAAACCTATTCCACTGCAGGCCCATCGCGCTATCCAAGTGAATCTTCTATGTGTGCGTTTGTTTTAATGAAGTAACTAGCAGAGCCTGGCGCCTGGAGAGAATATTAGGTTTGTGTTTCTGGCATGACAAGCTACAGACATGTTTTATCTCTGACTGCTCTGAAGGTGAGAAGCCCAGATGGTTTTGGTGACAAAATCAAGGTGTCAGCAGGGCTGGCTCCCCCTCAGCTGGGGGAGGTGTATTCTTTGTCTTTCCTGAGGCCACCTGTGTCTCCTGGCTCTTGGCCATCCTCTTTCTTTAGAAGTAGTGATTACATCTTTCCAGCTTTTGGTTCTGTTATCACATCTTTTTCTCTGGCCCTCCTGTCTCTCTCTTTAACTTGTTAAGACCCGGTGGTAATATCAGGCCCTCCTGGGAAATCCAGGCTCATCCCTCCTTTCAGGATCCTTAATTATAACTGACCTACACAGTCCATTTTGTTTCATGAGGTCACGTGTGCACCAGCTTTGGGAATGATGATGTGAGTATCTTTTACTTGGCATGGGTAGATAACCATCCCAGTTACACTAGGTGATTAATCACCCATGGTTTACACTTAATGATTTCTATTGAATGCACCCCAACTCTGGCTTCATCTGCAGAGTGTTTTGGTAATGAGGCCTGCTTCTCAAAAGTAGGATGCAGAGTAAGAGGCAAGGTTCCTTAAAGCCAGTGTGATGATAGAGCGTTTCAGAGCATCCTTCTTACCCTGAGTATCCTGGTTTTAAAAGTCTCAGTTTCACATTAAAACAACCAAGGAGATGCAGAGAACAGGAAAATCATGCAGAGACATCCAGGTGTGGGGGAAATTCTGGGATTTACTCTAAATTGCTATGCCCCCAGGGATGTGGCCACATTATTAGTAGGACCTTGGGGAAGTCTGAGGAATGCCGATTTTTATTCAAATGATTAACTTCATGTTTTAACACCATTCTTTTCCCATTAATTTGAAATGCAGCAGTCTGTGTGGGGTGTGTGTGTGTGTGTGTGTGTGTGTGTGTGTGTGTGTGTTTGCACGAGCTCACTCAAGTGTGTGCTTGTGCCTCTGTGTTGCTGGGGATGGAACTTAGGGCTTCATACTGAGTACTTATGCACCACTGAGCTACCCCACAATTCCAGCATAGGTTTTCAGTTATGCTTAACCTATTTCTGGACATTTTACACTGTTCTGCTACATAGTTAATTTTACATAGTCTTAATGACTTTATTATGTATTAAGAATATGGTTGAACAGTTCCCTCTGTTTAGTAGCCTTCTGAAAAACTGTTGCCACGAGTTTGTTGTATTCTTAAGCAGGGACTTTTCTTAAGGAGTCGTCCTAGGCTTACATTGGAACTGGGCGAATGATGCAGAGATGTCTCATATGCTTTGTCCTCAGTCTCCTCTAGTCAGCAGCAAGTGTTAGTTAGCATGGTGTGCTTATGACCTAAGCTTGGTTTTGAAATCATTGCTGCAGAAGTATTTGCCCAGGCAATGAAAGCCTTTTGAATTCTGATGTGGAATTGTAATGTATTAGCAACCAAGTCATTTCTCCTCTCACCCACAGCTGTGTGTTGAATGTGGATTATGTAGCCATTTCTGGAGGTTCTGGGGCGCCTCATGGGTTTTACCGTGGGGGCGGGGGGGGGGTGTCTTTTCTAGTCATAGTAACTATATATGACTTTGACTGTGTTTTAAACCTTCCTGATCTTATGTCTAGTTGTTTTTTTCTCACATCTGCTTCTGTGGGCCCAGTACCCCAGCCCTATAATGCCTGAGGGCCTCGTCTTTGCTGCACAGTTATAGGATTGTCAAAGCAGGTTAGATGGCCAAATGGCCCACAGTGAAAAGCTCCTGCAGAGTGGGAGAGTCTATGACCCATGGGTGCCAGGGTGGGTTGGAGTACCAGCTGGCTTTGAGACTACAGACTAATTATATGAGTGACCTGGACTGAAATAAGGAATGGAATCCAGAGGAGTAGAGGAAATAATTTTTTAGTTTTAAAAAGGTTATTAAAAGCCAGCTGCATTCAGGACTGGCCTGCAGACAGGACCTGATGGACTGACATGGTGGTTCATCATTTAATTTTAATTTTTATTTATGTGCAGAGATGTTTTGTCTGCATACAGCATGTGTTCCAAGTGCCTGCAAAGGCCAGAAAAGAGCCTTAGATCCCCTGGAACTAGAGTTGCAGAAGGTTGTGAACATCCATGTGGGTGCTAGGGTTGGGACTGGGACCTTTGGAAGAGTAGCCAGTGCCCCTGGATCAACATTATGAATTAGCTTTTAGCACTAAAAATTAGAGGCTGTTACCCCCTCAGAGCCCTCATTTTCAGCCTTTCTAGAACAATCAAAGGTTTGGCAGCACTGGATTTGCCTCTCAAGCTCCATCAGTTGGCAGGAGCCCAGAAGTAGTTGCCTGCCCCACATTGGGCATCCCTACATATGTATTACTAGGGTCTTATGTCTTTTTTTTTTTTTTTTTCTATATAAGAGTTTAAGAGAAGGGGCTGGAGAGATGGCTCAGTGATTAAGAGTACTGGCTGCTCTTTCAGAGGTCCTGAGTTCAATTCCCAGCACCCTTATGGTTGCTCACAACCATCTATAACTGTAGTTGCATGGAATCCGATGCCTTCTTCTGGTGTGCAAATATACATACAGATAGAACACCCATATACATAAAGTACATAAATAAATCTTAAAAAAAAAGAATTTAAGAGGAAAAAAAAGTTGTTTGTTTGTTTGAGTCAGGCTTGGATGTACCCCAGGCTAGCCTTGACCTCAATATTTAGCTGAGCATGGCCTTGAACTTTTGACTCTTCTGTTTTCGCCTCCTGAGTCCCTGGGTTACAGGCATGCACCACCACACCTGAATTATGCGTGCTGGGGCTCAAACCCCAGGGTCTCACCACCCCCAGCCCCAGTGAAATCCAGCAACCATTCTGCCTCACTCTTTTGTGTTTTTTCCTCAAGACAGGATGTCCTGTGGTACACTGGCCTCCTGATCCTCCTGCCTCTGTCTCCAGGCGTTGGGATTGCAGACGCTGCATCCTACCCAGCAACCTCACTTCTGTGTGACTTCTGCCATTGTCCCTGTTGGTACATGAGGTCATGGCATGGTTGCAGCTGGAAGTCCCTGATTTCTATCTACATTTCAGGTCTCAGCAGGGGCTGTGCTGCTTTTGAGGGCCTGTTTTGATGCCCTAACTTAGGCAGTCATCACCTGTTCTGTAGCTGCCTTCCTCACTAGACAGCTGGATAGTGAGGCTAGGCCGGCCCTGTGTCTGGTTCACGGGTTTGTCTGCCCTTTGAACTTTGGCTTTGAGTCTAGCATCTAATGAGCACTCGTTAAACCTTCTGTTGTGATGTTACTTTTTTGGTTGCTGCGCTAAAATATCTGGTGAAAGAAACTTAAGAAGGAAGAAGGAAGAGTTTGTTCTGGCTCAAAGTCTGAGGGTTCAGGAGCCTCGGGCACCCCAGGTACAGTGTACCTGCCTCAGGAGGCAGAGCGTTGAATGCTGGCCTTCAGTCCAAGACCATCTCATGGGATGGTGCTGCCCACATTCAGGGTGAACTGTCTTCCTTCCTCACTTCTCTGGAAATGCCCTTAAAGACTCTTCCAGAGCCTTTTCTTGAGTGATTCTTAGTCTCATGAAGTTGACAAGATACAGCATTACAGTGAGCAAATTCAGGTATCTTGTTTCATCTGTCCTGTGTCCTGAGCTATTGTCCCTTGCCTCTGACATGTTCTTTTCTTCCTAGGTCTACAGAATGATCACAAGGCAGTGATGAAGCAGGTGGAAGAGGCCTTGCACCAACTACATGCTCGGGACAAGGAGAAGCAGGCCCGGGACATGGCTGAAGCCCAAGAAGAGGCCATGAGCCGCAGGCTGGGCTCCAACAGCCCTGTCCTACCCCAGGCCTTTGCCAAAGTGAACAGTATCAGCCCTGGTTCACCAGCCAGTATTGCGGTAATTCTCCTACTCCCCCAGATCCACACCTAGGAGTGCCATGAGTTAGGTAGCCCTGGGCTGCAGAGGCTTGCTGGAGGCCAAACCTGTTCTCTCCTTCTGTGGCTCTGAATTCCTCTGCTTCTTTAACACATGCTGGCCAGAGTTTGGTGTACTTGGGTCAGCCCACTAGACTCAGGGGGAGACCTGTTGTGGGACAGCATATCTCAAAGAAGAAAGGAGGCGTTCTCCTTGGAACCATTTTCTCTGGACACTGAAGCAAAGCAGAATGAGAAGAGCTTGAAATGAATTCTGTCTTTCTCAATAGATTCTGAGCAGACATCTCAGTAGCATCATTGAGCTGACTGTGCTCATTAAAGGATACAGAGTGGTCTTAGAGCGTGCATCTAGGACTGCAGCCTGCTTCCTGCACCTTCATAGGTCCTAGAAAGAAGCCCTGTGGTACCAGACAAGCCACTTGGGACTTGGCAACCACCAGTCTTTTTGTCTGGACAGATGTGCCTATTCTGTACATTTCATGAGAAGGCAGTCAGTCCTATGATAGGTGGTCTTTTATGTCTGCTTTCTTTTACTCAGTCCTGTTTTCAGGGTTTATTCAGAGCTTAGTCAGATAGCTAGGCTTCATAACATTTCATGGCCAAATAATATCCCACTGTATAATAGACATGTTTTGTTTGTCCATTTGTCAACTCATGTATGTTTGGATTGCTTCGACTTTGGGGTTATTATGAATAATGCCACTGTTAATATTCATGTAGAGGTTTTATGTGGGCATGTGTTTAAACTGAATACTGCAGTCATCCTCTGGGGTGGGACTGCTGTTCTCCCTGTTTGACCCTGAGGAAGAGCAGCTTGCACCAGGATACACAGCTCCTGGGAAGCAGAACTAGATTCTGAATCCAGATCCTACAAGTCATCTTGTGACCATTACACTCTCAAGACTGGTGCTGGAGGGATGGTTCTGTGGTTAAGAACACTGGCTGTTCTTCAAGAGGACCCAGGTTCAATTCCCAGCACCCACACGGAGGTTCTAAATCATCTGTAACTCTAGTTCTAGGGGATCCAGTGCCCTCTTCTGGCCTCCATGGGCACCTGGCGCACACGAGTGGTACACAGACATACAAGCAGGCATATGTTCATAATCCCAACTACTCAGGCAGCTGAGGAAGGACCATCACAAATTCGGACAATTTAGCAAAATCCTATTTTAAAATTAAAAGTGAAGAAGGATTGAGGATGTAGCTCTTTGGCAGAGCTCTTGCCTAGGTTGGATTCCTAGTGCTATAAACAATTTAAAAAGCAAAATAAAATCAAGTCACAAGGCTGCAGACTGCAGTCTGCTCTATTTTAGTCCTGGCTGGATCTGCAGCATCCAGCGCCTAGCTGCAGTCAGCCTGCGGCAGGTGTTTGTTAAGAGATGAGTAAGTGAACGTCTATAATCTTGGGATCTGAAATGAAAGGGCCATGTTGGTTCGGGCTGGCCTCGTGCCTATGGCTGCTGTTTAGGGACTTCTAGGGGCAAATGTTTGTCTTGTCCAAAAAAAAGGCTTGCTTTAGCCTGCCTCTTCTTGCCCTTGAACGTGGCCCTTGAACATGGCTCAGAAACTCCAGAAGGCAGATTGAGCTTTTTCTATAGTCCTCAAGGCCTCCATTGGGCACACCTGGATACCATTTGCTGGATCTGCCCTAGAAGGGACCTCCAGGATGAGGTGGCCCACTCACCTTCCTGTATGAGGAGTCCAAATCTTTGACCTCTTTGCTTTGAGCTTTGCCATTCTTCCCATGTAGGAAGTGAGCACTTGACGTTGCTACTGAGTTGTGTATTGAGCAGTAAAAATGACCAGAAACGCATTTAACTTCTTGGTTGGTTTTTAATTTTCTCCTGTCTTTAGGGCCTGCAAGTGGATGATGAAATTGTGGAGTTTGGCTCTGTGAACACCCAAAACTTCCAGTCTCTGCAGAATGTTGGCAGCGTGGTGCAGCATAGCGAGGGGGTGAGTTAGGTGTTCCCTGGTGTCTGGGGCCTCACAAGCCTCAGAGGCATGTTGCTCACAGTTAGGGCTGGGGAAAGGAAGTCCAAGAGGAGGGTACCGAAGATTGAGGGTCGGGTAGGGATGTTTCCAAGTCTGAAGATGGCACAGCTTGCTCAAGTGATGGACCATTAATTCCATCACTAGGGCTACACTCCCTAAATGACACCCTTCTAAAGCCGAGTCCCCTACTCTTATCACACCGGGGCTAGGCTTCCAGCATTAGAATTTTCTGGAGGGAGCCAGGCACTGGTGTCACATGCCTTTTATCCCAGCACTCTGGAGGCAGGGGGCATGCAGATCTCTGTGAATTCGAGGCCAGCCTGGTCTACAGAGTGAGTTCCAGGACAGCCAGGATTATTTTTACAGAGAAACCCTGTCTCAAAAAAAAAAAAAAAACAAAACAAACAATTTTTTCTGGAGAGAAGCAAACCCTCAGTTCAGCCCATAGCACTGGGCATCTATCTGTCTGGGATTTGATCTTCTACACTGTTTTTTGATTTTGTTTTGTTCTTCTGAGGGGGTGTTGGTGTTGTTGCTGTTTTGAGACAGGGTTTCTCTGTGTAGCCCTGGCTTTCCTGGAACTTACTAATGTAGACCAGGCTGACCTCAAACTCAGAGAGAGCTGCCTGCCTCTGCCTCCTGAGTGCTGGGATTAAAGGTGTGCACCACCACCACCACCACCGCCACCGCCACGCCACCGCCACCGCCACCACCACCACCACCACCACCACCACTACCACCTATACACTGTTTTTTTGTTTTTAAGTATAAATATATGTAATGCATTGTTTTATTACAAAAACAGGGCATATTTAGTTCAGCCATAGGAATGTAGTGAGTTCTTTGTTACAACATGATATTGAAAACAGGATTCAAAGTGAAAGAGACCTAGTACAAGGCCATATGATCTCACTTAATGAAACTGTCTAAATAGCAGATCCATGAAGCAGAGAGATAGGAGATTGGTGGTTGCAGGGCCTGGAGGGACGAGGACAGGGGCTGACTGACTACCGACCGTCTTTTGGATGATGCAAACATTCCAGTTAGATAACGGTACTGGCTCATAACTCTTGAGTATAGGAAACCCACTGAGCCATATACTTCATTATTTGCAAATTGTGTCTCAGTAATAAATATGCCCATTTATCTTACAAACAAAATCACATAGAGCAAAGTCGTTTAAAGTGAAAACCAAAGCCCTATGCCTCTTCCTCCCTTAGTACCTCCCCTGTGTGTGCTCACTTCCAGACTGGGGACTGGAGTCCAGCAGGGAATCAAAGGAGAAAGCCCTTGTATTGAGAGCACATTGTGGGGGCAGACATTAATTCGGTATCCCAGGCATGCAATTTCACACGCTGACAAGTGTTACAAGAGGAAGCACAGGAGGCTTGGAGGAAAGCGGTGGGGTCCTGATTTAGTTTGGGGTTGAAGGAGAGTGTTCTTAAGAACTGAGCCCTGGTGTGTATAGAAGCTGATCAAGTGGGGCGGCCACCCTAGGAGAGCCTTTGGGATGGTTCAAAGGCCACAGGGGCAGGAAGAACAAAGTAGATAAAGGATGTTGGTTGGAAGTTAAAACCAGGAGAATGGAGAGAAGGGCAGGAGGTGGAGCTGGGAGGTGACAAGGTGTCAGGCCACTCAAGGCCAGCTTTGGAGTGCCTCACAGTGATAATTAATTTTTGCCTTTACCTGGGAGCAGCAGGGAGCTGCTGTACCTCCCAAACTGAGGAGAGTTTATCTTAAGAGATTTCACCAGTGCTAGTTTGGGGGTCAGTTCCCAGGGTCCCACATAGGGACCAAGTAGTTAAATACACA
Source organism: Cricetulus griseus (assembly GCF_003668045.3). Lineage (NCBI taxonomy): Eukaryota > Metazoa > Chordata > Mammalia > Rodentia > Cricetidae > Cricetulus > Cricetulus griseus. Next base: position 103,022,126 of record NC_048597.1, read on the forward strand.
AACCAGTGGGGGACATTCTTACTCAAATCACTGTACTTCCTGCCACTGTGTTTTGCCTCCCACCCCTTTGAAATTGTACGCAGCCCTTTAACGCCAGCTCAGGGACCCATACAACTAGGAGCCTGGTGTGATATAATTTGATATTGGGGAAGTGGCATCTCAGTTTTCTGCTTGAGTCCATTGGAGTGTTAAGGAAGCTGAATCGAGAGTGACCTTCTTTGCCTTTCAGAAGCCCCTGAATGTGACAGTGATCCGAAGAGGGGAGAAACACCAGCTCAGACTGACTCCGACGCGCTGGGCAGGAAAAGGACTGCTAGGGTAATGCTTCGGCTTCATCCCTTCTTTCACACCACAGTCTTGACAGAGTGTTCTTAGATGAGGCTGCAGACGAGAGACAGTAAGTCCTCAGGTCATCTAAGAGTCTCTGGTCCTTCCATTACCAGAGCATCAGCTTTAAGAGAAGGACAAGGGCTGGTGAGATGGCTCAGCGGGTAAAGTTACTTTCTGCGAAACCCTGTGATCTGAGTTTGATCCCCAGTATCCACATGGTGGAGAGAAAACTAACTCCTGCAAGTTGTTCATGGCACACACACTCAGATTCTCATATACACAATGAATAAATCAAAAACTACACCTTTGGACTGGGGAAATGGCTCAGCAGTTAAGAGCACTGGCTGCTCTTCCAGAGGAACCAGGTTCAATTCCCAGTACCCACATGACATCTCACAACTGTCTGTAACTCCAGTTCCAGGGAATCTGACTTCCTCACACAGACATACTTGCAGGCAAAACACCAATGCACATAAATAAATCATTAAAAAAAAAAAGACTAATACTTTAAGTCAGGGTTTCTTTGTGTAGCTTTGGAGCCTGCCCTGGAACTAGCTCTGGAGACCAGGCTGGCCTTGAACTCACAGAGATCCGCCTGCCTCTGCCTCTCAAGTGCTGGGATTAAAGGCGTGTGTCACCACCGCCCATTGACAAATACAGTTTTTTAAAAAAGAGAAAGTGTTGACAAAAAGCCCACAAGGCTTGCTTTGCCTGAGGGTCTTGCTAGATGGAGCCACTAAGCTTGAGCCGTGTCTGTTTCCTTTCACAGTTGCAACATTATTCCTCTCCAGAGATGACTGTCCCCCGGGGCCTGCGAGAAAGCTGCTTCAGCCAGGCCCTGCACTTGGGCCTGGTGGGATTTCCTCATTCTCTTCGATCCCTGAAGTGTAAGGATCTGGAAGAGAGCGGGTGAAGCCTGAACATCAAGATGGAGGACATGCTGTGGCCACCGGTGTAATCTGTCTGGATTGAGGCATTATTAAAATCGTGATTTGTGCCTAGCTAAATCTGTGCGAATTAGGCCATAGTCCCATCTGGGGATTCTCTACATTGAGCCAGTGAGTTGAAATGATTCTGGCAGGTAATGATTTGACTTCATTTTCTTTTTTTTTTGAGACCCAGGGTAGCTCTGGCTCTTTTGGAACCCACTGTGTGGACCAGTCTGGCCTTGAGCTGACAAAGATCCTCTTGCCTCTGCATCCTGAGTGTTGGGGCTAGAGGCATGCATCACCATGCCTGGCTAGACCCTGAGGGATGTTTTTATACACGCATAATTTTTACTTAAGTTTTTGAGAATTCCATACCTGCATACCATGTATTTCTCCCCTTCTTAATTCCACCTTCAGTTCCCCACGGATCTGCCCTCATATCCACTTCCCAGCAACCTACAGAGCGCAATTGTGTTGCCCATATACTTATGAATGTGGGGTCTTCCACTGGATGAGTGTAGTCTACCTGCCAGGGGCCTCCAGGCACAGGCACTTGAATGTCCCTCTCTCTCTCTCTCTTTTTTTTTTTTTTTTTTTTTTTTTTTGAAGCAGGGTCTCATATAGCCCTGTCCAGCCTCAGATTTGCCATGTAGCTGAGGATGATCTTGAACTTCTGGTCCTTCAGCCTCCAACTTCCAAGTGCATATCACCTGCCTAGCTGTTTCCTCTTGTAGGGAGTGGGGTTTGGAGACAGGGTCTCTGAGTTCAGACTGACCTTAAACTTAGACTCTTCCTGCCTCAGTCTCCTAAGTGCTGGCCATCAAACCTGGCTCCATGTATAGGTTTTCTCTTCAGATAAACCTGGTTTTGTAGTTGTAACTGTGACCATTGTACCATCCCATCTGGATTTCTTACGATCCTCAAACCATGCTCAGGAGTTGGGAAGAAAGTTGGGCAAAGCAAACCGGTTCCTGGGCTGAAGTCAAGTGGATTCTTGTGCTGGAAACTGAAGCCTAGAGCTCATACTCTGGGCAAGTGTTCCACCGTGGGGCTACACATCTTCTAGCCCATGACGTCGGCAGCTGGCCAGCATCTCCGCTTGGAGCATACGGTCCTGGGTAGAGAAAGCGCTAGAGTTCCATGCTTCCTCCAGAGTTGATTCTGTGTATCCACCATAGTTCCACAAAGACATTAGCAAAAGTCAGGAAACTTCACAGGTTACCTGGATGATGTTGGCTTCCTCTCTAGTGACCCGCTGGAGAGCGGCAAGCTCTCTTTCCTTCTGTAATAAAAGACCCTGCAGATGGCTCCTGATTTGGCTTTTATAGTTGAGCCTTGGCTACACCCTGGGATCTGCAGCTTGGGAAGTTAGGGTGAACATGTTGATGGATGCTGCTTCCTTCCTTTTGTTTTCTGTCTTTTGAAATTGTAAAAATGGTGTGTGTGACTCCTAGGGACCATTTCCTTCCTTTCTCCATGTGCCCCACTTAACTTTCCCCAGTTGCTACCAGTTTCTGTTCTGAATATATGGCACGTTCAGAGAGGAAGCTCGTGTCCTTGGTTTGGATTGCTCAGGCTGGAGGCTGACAACTCTCTGATAGCACTCCGTACTGGTGTGTGCTTCCTGCCTTGAGTCCTCACACTCAGCTTGAATGCCTCCCTCAAACTGCTTCAGCCAGACAGCCTCATGTATTCCTGTCTTGTAGCCAGACGTGCTGTGTTTACTAGTGTTTGCTGTTTAAATTGTAGGTTATGATTCCAAGTGTTTCCCAGCCTCTTTATAAGTCCCACACTATAATAAACACAGCTTGCACCATTCAGTTCACCCCTTTGAGATCTGCATATGATCACCAGCACTGGGACATGGTGGTGCACTTGTGGGAGGAGTCATTCATATTCTCCTAACGTGGTGGCTGCAGAGTGTTCTGAACCAGGTCCGTTGGCCAGTTTCCTGTAGGCCTTTCTTTGGACAGCTCAGGACAGCCACCTTTGGCCTCTTCTGTGAGTCACTTTGACGTGAATGGCCCTAATGGATTTGACCAAGGTAGGTTTGTAGAAACTCTTTATGATAACAGCAAGGTCGTGCACTCCACATAACTCCAGTCCCACTTAGTTAAATTTCTCTGCATGCTATGTCTCGGGGGGAGTGGGGCATATACACATTTATATGCATACATATCTGCAAGGCCAGGGAATTAGGTTTAGTGCTGAGAGAATTTTATTAAATGCGTCCTACCACTTCTTGCATGGCTTTTTGGAGAGCCATGAACAGATCAGTCTACCTTGTGCTGACAGCAAACTGAAGGAAGGAGCAGTCCACTCAGATCAACCTGGTGAATCAGTGAGCATCCCACTATAACAGTGAGAGCTCCATTGCACTCACTGTTGTACTTTCCCCCCAGTAAAGTCTCATGTAGCCCAGGCTGACTTTGAACTGATTCCTCTGTCTTCATCTCCCTAGTTCTATGTTTGCAGGTATGCTGCCCACACCTGGCCTGGAGAATGCTCCAGCTTCCTCCCCCCACACTTCAGGGTTGTTGGGGTTTTGTTTGTTTTTCTGAGTTTCTTGAGCATGCCCCCGTTTCCTCTACCAGCCAAAATGTCCCAATTTGGAGACAAATTGTAAACATTGCTTCGTTTCCTATTGCCCAACTTTGGGAAAGTCACTACTGACAGTGTTGGGGAAAGCTCTTTCAAAGGGTTGCTCAGGAAAAGGCAAGAGCCGTTTGCCCGGCAGCCGGCAGGGGGCAGGCTGGTCCAGTGGGCCTGCAACCACCATTCTGCTCCCTTTCCGGCCTGGGGCTTGTAGCTATTACCATGGAGACGGAGCTTGGGTGGCAACCGTCACTAGGGAGCGCGGACAGAAGACGCTGGGCCGCTTGGGAATCCCGGAGGCAGAACGACCCAAGGCTTTTGAGGAACAAAGTGGGTGCCCCCTGTAAGTGCAAAGTGGAGGGCACAGCCCCGGTGGGGGTCCTGTCCAGGCAGGGCAGGGTTGTGGGGCCTGGGGCAACCCAGAAAGAGGAAGTGGCGGCGCTTGGACCTGGTGGAAGGGACACACACACCTCTCGGTGCTCTTACACTCCTGTGCTGCCTGGTCGCGGTTTTCCAGGCTAGCACATTGGCACAGTTGACATTGGAAATCATAGAGGCGCTTTTTCAAACAAATTCTAGCTCTGTCTAAGCCATGCCTCTCAGAGCCACAAACTTTTTTGTTTAAAGAAAGATTGGGAGGGTCTAAAACTTACAGTTTTTCTCCTGACTCTACCTCCTGAAGGGATTACAGGTATGGTGGGCCCAGCCCTGCTGCGCCCAAACTCTTGTTTGTTGTAGATGAAAAATGAGAGGAATTAAAATTTTTTAAGATTTATTTTTGTTACACATGGTTGTGAGCCTGTGTTGGAGCTGGGAATCAAACCTATGTTCTCTGGAAAAGCAGCCAGTGTTGTTAACCACTGAACCATCTCTCCAGCCCAGATTACATTTTTAATTTTATTTGTTTACTTGTTTATTGGGGTGGGCAGATACCATGTTTTATTGTGTTGAGGTCACATGATAACCTTTGGGAGTTTGTTTTCTTCACCATGTGAGCCCTTAGGTTGTAAGACTTGGGGTCTCATCTCCCTCCCAGAGGACTTTTAAACTTTCAAGTACTTTGCAAAAGCAGAGTTATTTTTATCCTCATAATACCTGCCCCATCCCTTTTTGCAAGCTCTGGGCTGTCTCTGTAGTGAGCATTTGATGTGTCGCCCCAGTCTTTAAATCATGCTAGAATTTAGGGTTATCATTCTTATTTTTGCATATGAGCAAATTTGACCTCAGAAGGAAAAGGTGACTTGCTTCAGGTCACAGAACAAGGGTGGTGGGCGTGGGAGTGGCGGGAACCTTTGACTGTAAAGCCCACGCTTCAATCACCAGCCGCCCACAGCATTCTGCCCATCACTGGGGGTTTTGCTAAGGTCTGCTGTATGCATTTTGCTGCCTGTGGGAATATGAATTATTTAAAGTAAGTTAGAAGACGCTAAGATCATTCCTAGAAAGATGAGAAGGCCAGGGGTCGATATTTTAAAGATTTTAAGTTTCAAGCTCAGCTTTCCTGAGAAGATAGCATCCTTTTTATTCCCACAGGAAGGAACCAGAGCTGCCACTGCATTTTAATATGTTAACACATTAGGAAGCTGAAGCAGGAAGCAGAGGGGCCTGTTGAGTCTGTGTCAGATTTTTCTAGAGGAAACTACAGAAGAATGTCAGATGCAGAAGAAAGTGTAGAAACAGAAGAAGAGGAGACATACAATCCAAATCATGAAGAGGAAAATCTGCAACAGCGCCTAACTGAAGACACATTATCATTTGAGGAGTCCCAGGAAGAGGAGGGATGGGAAGGGGACTGGATGGAGGGGGAAAAACAGGTAGAAGAAGGAGAAGCAGCGAGAGGAAAGGGAGAGAATGGTGAGGAAGGAGAAGTGAGGGGTGAGGAAGGGGAAGTGAGGGGTGAGGAAGGGGAAGTGAGGGGTGAGGAAGGGGAAGTGAGGGGTGAGGAAGAGGAAAGAGAGGAGGGAAAGGAAAGAGGTGAAGAGGAAAAAGGTGAGGGAAAGGGAATTGAAAAAGAGGGAAGTAAGGAAAAGGGAGGTGAGGAAGAGGAGCATAAAGAGGAATGGTGGGAGGGAAAGGAGGAGGAGATGGAGAAGAGTGGGGAGGGAGAGGAAAAAAGAGAGGTGGTCATAAAAGAAACTGAGAAAACAGTTGGGAAAGCCGGTGAAGAAACAGCAAACAAGTCTAAAACACTGTTCAGCTTAGATGATATTGTCATCAGCTCCGAGTCGTCCATGTCAGCATCTTCACTGGTGAGTCCAAACTGTAACTCACTCACCTACCCATCCGTCCACACTGTAACTCACATACCCATTCATTCAGAAGCATTAGTTGTGTGCTTAGTGTGTGTCAGGCTATGAGGCACAAAACCAAAGTGAGACACATTCCTGAGGCTGGAGACATGACCGGGTCCTTAAGAGCCCTTGCTGTTTTTTTTTTTTCCTGAAGGCTTGAGTTGGGTTCCAAGCACCCACTGTAATTCCAGCTCCAGGGACTCTGATGCCCTCTTCTGAACTCCTTGAGCACCTGTATAAAACACGCGTGTGCGCACACACGTACACACACACACCACATAAACATACTAAAAAAAAAAAAAGAAAGAAAACCACATGCTATGTACAGTAATTGTGAGATGCCAAGGAGGGTGGTTCAGCCCAGTTTGGAGGATGGTAAATGTAAGCTTCCTTGAAGTGTGGACCTGCCTTGGAAGGGCCAATGGATTACCTGAAGGTGAGACATACTTGTCTTGGGACTGAGTCCTGTGGTATAATAGTGGTATGGGTTTCCCACAGTCTGCTCCCTAAAAAAGAACTCAGTACTGGTCCAAGGGCAGGGCTCCTAGTGGTGCTAACAAGGGCCCACTGTGTGCTCTTTGCTGAGTGGACCTATTGGAAGACCAAGAGTTAACCTGAACACAGCCATGATTCATTTCTTTAGTACAAAATACCCCGCACAGGGCTGGAGAGATGGCTCAGCAGTTAAGAGCAATGGCTGCTCTTCCAGAGGTCCTGAGTTCAATTCCCAGAAACCACATGGTGGCTCACAACCATCTATAGTGGGATCTGATGCCGTTTTCTGGTGGTGCGGGCAGACGTGCAGACAGAACTCTGTATACTTAATGAGTTAAAATATGCCAGGCTTCCTTTTGAACCACCTGTTATGAGACTGGCTGACTGGGAATAGAAAAAGACAGTAAATGGGAGAATGTAGCCTTGGGTATTACATGCAGACTCAGGATTTTTTGTTTCTATTTAAAGATTGAAACCTCAGGGAGTAGCAAGTCGTCCTCACACTCAACAAGTCCTGAAGTAAGCGAGATTTTCAGAGATAAGGGTATAAAATTTCAAGTTTCTGAGGCAGCTGCCATCAGATCTGAGGAGGAACAGATCTCTTCTCTGAGGAAGTCATTGAAGGAAGCTGAGGACACTGACCAGAAGGCAGCCCAAGAATGGAGAGACAGAGAACCCAAACAGGAAGTTGCTGAAGCAAGGAATGGTAAAGCAGAGCCTGGAAAATCGTCCTTCCTCACAAGGGAGGAGAGACAGAAATTATCCCAGTCCAAAGAGTCACTGGTGTCCACCTCCACAGAGGACACCTTGTACCAGCAGGAGGAGGGCTCCAAGGTCTATCCTTTGGTGAGTGTCACCGTGTGTCATTTCTGGGCTTGGACAGTAAGTACTATGAGATAGGATATCTGTGCATGTTGGGGAAGTTCCAGGGTATATGTGTCATGTGTGTGCACCCATGTCCATATGAAGGCCAGAGGATAACCGTGGTATCTTCTTCAGCCTCTGTTCACTATTATTAATATTATTATTACTTTTTTTTTGAGACAGGGTTTCTCTGTGTAGCCCTGGCTGTCCTGGAACTCACTATGTAGACCAGGCTGGTCTTGAACTCAGAGCTTGGCAAATATATATATATATATATATATATATATATATATATATATAATATTTCCCCCCCCACCCATTGGCTTGGAATTTGTATTGTAAAGTAGCTTGAGCTGAAGTAGCTTGAGCTGTCTGGTCAGCGACACCCACCCTCAGCTCCCACCCTATCCACCTGTCTCTGTCTGCACTGGGATTACCAGCAACTCACTTCTGCCATGCCTAGTTAGCTGCATTGTTATTTACAGGGGTCCTAAGGATTTAACTCAGCCCTCTCAGTTGGCATCCCTCCAACCTGGAAAACAGAAAAATGTTTTAAATTAATACTTTTTAGACAAACTTTGTCTTTTAAAGTTCTATCAAAAGCTGGGGGCAGTGGGTGGGGGGAGGCTCCCATGTGTTAGACCTGGAACTTGATGGCAACATCTGGGTTCAATAGCACTGCTCTGCAGGCCGGAAATTCCTGGCATAGCTGGACCATTGAGTTGACTATTTCATGAGGGAGACTCCATCATTGTCTGTCCCCCTCTCTCTTTTTCTTTTCCACCCTCTGTTTCTCTCCTCCCTCTCTTTGTTCTCTCTTATCTTCCTCTCTTCTCAGGCACTACCAATGTCCTTCCTTCCTTTCTACACCTCCTTTTCTGTTTCTGTCTCCACTAGGTGGAGAGCTTTGAGAGCTCCCCAGACCCTTGTCAGAAAGTGACAAATCTCTGGCCTTCCCTAGGAAGCTGTCCTTGCTCTTGCTGACATGCATCCCAGGGAGGTACCATCTGTGAGACACAAAAACACTGTCATTTGCCCAGCAAAGGAAAAGGAAGAAGAGGCCCCTCCCCCACTTCTTTCCCCATCTGCTGCTTTCTGGAAATTGTTTGCTAGGATTCGTTCTTACTTTGTTAGACACCGGGAAAACTCAGGTATCCGGGGTCCCAGGCCACGTTCTCTGTCACCCCAATCACCAGGCGGATTCGAGAGCTTGCTGCAAACTGCACGAGGCTTTATTGTAATTTAACGAGCTAACCCCATGTTAGCTCCTGTCCCTCACCCACCCGCCATGGCAGATGGCTAGCAAAAGACAGCTCGAACCCGCTACGTACAGATCTTGTAGGGCAGCGTAAGGGGAGTGTCTAGGTGTATGCACAGGCTCACGATTGGTGTGCATCCAGGCTTGGAGGGCTTGCCCTGTGTTGATTGGTCAACTGGTTGTTATGGCCCATAGGCCCTCCCAGGGTGGTTGCTATGCTTTGTGTGTCATTGCTGTGCTCTTGTCCATAAAGCACACCCAGGGTTGTAAAGCATAGCGCCACCAGCTAACTTCTGATTGGTTCCTTGTCATGAGGCAGGCATCTGACTTTCTAGTGACTAACTTCTGATGGGTTCCTTGTCACAAGACAGGCATCTGACCTCTAAGTGAACAAGGCAAGTTTATGGCAAGCACGTGTTCGGCTGTTATGGCTGCCGAAAGGGGAGCTGGTCCCTTCAACTTTTTGCTTTTTTTTTTTTTCTCCTGGTCTCCTTTTTTCCCCTGAGGATTCGTGCCTTCAGAAGATTGATTCTATGTAAAGAACTTGGTCCTAACATAGAGTGAGCCTTTATACCCAGCTCACATTAGATTTTGGTTTTCCTGTTTTACTTTGACACATTTGCTATGTAGCCCAGGCTGGCCTTGAATTTACAACTCTCTTACCCCAGCCCCCTGAGTTCTTGGATTATAGGCACGTGTAACTGTCAATATTCAGTGATTTCTTCCACTACTCCCCACCTTATTTTATTTAAGGAAGATTTTGTTTTTTTCTTTTGGTTTTTTGAGACAGGGTTTCTCTGTGGCTTTGGAGCCTGTCCTGGAACTAGCTCTTGTAGACCAGGCTGGTCTCAAACTCACAGAGATCTGCCTGCCTCTGCCTCCCGAGTGCTGGGATTAAAGGCCTGCACCCCCACCACCTGGCTTAAGGAAGATTTTATAGTGCATTTATTTGTGAGGGTCAGGCACAGGCTACAGTGTACATGTGAAAATCAGAGGGCAACTTGCAGAAGTCAGTGTCCCCTTTCCATCATGTGGGTCCAGGGACTGAACTGATGTCCTTGGGGTAGGCAGCAAGCACCTTTACTCTGTGAGCCATCTTGCCCATGTCCCACTTAATTTTTTTGTGACAGTGCCTCTCACTAAGCATCTAAATGACTTCATTTGGACTGGCTGGCCAGCAAGCCTCTGGGATCCTTTGCCTCCACGCCCCTTTGCTTAGTCTTGGTTCTGTTGCTGTGAAGAGACACCATGATCACGGCAACTCTCATAAAAGAAAGCCTTTTATCAGGAACTTGCTTACAGTTTCAGAGTTAGTCTGTGACTATCATGGTGGGGAGTGTGGCAGGCAGGCAGACAGGCAGGGGGACCAGCATGGTGCTGGAGCTAAGAGCTTGCAGTCTGATCCATTGGCAGGTCACAGGCAGAGAGAGACCTAGAGTGAGCTTTTGAAACCTCAAAGCCCACCCTCAGTGACACACCTCCTCCAGTGAGGCCATGCCTACTATTCCTTCCTAAACAGTCAACTGGGGACTAAGCTCAAAAATATGTAAACCTATGGGGACCATTCTTTTTCTGTTGTTGTTTTGTTTTTCCAAACAGGGTTTTTCTGTGTAGCTCTGGCTGTCTTGGAACTTGCCCTGCCTGCCTCTGTCTCCCGAGTGCATTACCAGCACCTCGCCCAATGAGATTTCTTTATGGCCCCTTGTTTACTTGTATATCCCAGGCTGGTTTTACATGCACTATGTAGCCAAGGCTAGTCTACTTCCCTCCACCTCTGAAGTGCTGGCATTACAGGCATGCACCACCACACCTGCTGGAGTCTTTCCTTTCTCATGACCAATATTAAAATGACAAAATGAAATTTCAAGATGAACATGATTATCCTTTTAGGATTAGCAAGTCTTTAAAAGAACAGTTTCATTTGCATAAATCGGCTTTTTAGAACCAAGGCAAATATTAAGTAATTCTGTTCTTAGAAGGTGCAGCTTGAGACAATTATAATTCCACAGTTCAACACCTCACGCCCACGCAATCCCAGATCTAAACAGAAACACAAGTTCCAGGGAGCAGGCAGATGGGGACAAGAAGTGGGGGAACGAACACTGCCAACAAAAAGTCACTGAGCATGTTACCTGCCTTGTCTGCCTTGGGAAGGAATACACCGTCCCGCCACTCAATTTCCTAAGCATTGTTCCAAGAGAAGAAAGACAACTTGTTGATCTGTTCTTGTATAAGTCATTTATCTTCAGCGTCATTTGAAACCACCACTTTCAAAGGCTGCTTTTTAATTGACTGGATTTTGTGTGTATGAGAGTGAACAGCTTCAGGCTCAGGGAAGATTTGAGCAGACAGTACATATAGGTTTCCCACATAACCCTTGGTGCCGCCTTCTCCAGATTCCCGTTTCATGAACAGTTTGTGTCAGTGTAGCATACTTGCCAGCACTGATAGGTCAATGTTAATGTTACTATTAACAGATCAAATTAACAGCCAGGTGTTCTGTGCTTTCTGAGGCTTTGACAGGGGTGTGACTGCCTGGCCACCATTCCAGTCTCTCTCGGTGCACACCTACTGTCCACTCTACCTCCTCCTCTAGAACCCTGGCAGCCACTGATCATTTCCTGTGTCAGGGTTGTTTTGCCCTTTCTAGAATGCCTTGGTTTCTCATTTCATAAAATTCTTATTTTGGCATCGTTTCCAAATATCTAGTGTCTGTACCGAGTGCTGTTATTGAACTCAGGGCCTTGCCCTTGCCAGGCAAGTGTTGTACCACAGAGCTATGGGAAGAGCAGTAGCAACAATAACAAAAACACAAAACAAGTTAGAAGAACCAGCTATTTTTTTTTTTGTTTGTTTTTTGAGACAGGGTTTCTCTGTGTAACTTTGGAGCCTGTCCTGGCACTCTCTCTGGAGACCAGGCTGGCCTCGAACTCACAGAGATCCACCTGCCTCTGCCTCCCAAGTGCTGGGATTAAAGGCGTGCACTACCAACGCCCAGCGAGCCTCCCTTTCTTATAAACCTGCTGTGTGGGTTCTCCATCCTAAATTTTCAGGAATTAATGGAATTCACCATATTAAATACTCACTCTGTGTTAGTACCAAGTGGGGCTTCAGACCCAGGAGTAGAGAAAAAAAAAGTTTTTTGTTGTTGTTTTTTAAATTTATTTTATTTTTTTAAGATTTATTTCTATAAAAAGATTTATTTTTATTTTATGTGCATTGGATTCTTGCCTGCATGTCTGTGTGTGAGTGGCCTTGTGGATGCTGGGAATTGAACTCAGATTCTCTGGAAGAGCAGCTAGCTAGTGCTCTTAACTAGTGAGCCATTTCTCCAGCCCAGAAAAAGTGATTTGTATGATGTTAAAAGTCCCTCCCTCCAGGGCTGGAGAGATGGCTCAAAGGTTAAGAGCACTGACTGCTCTTCCAGAGGTCCTGAGTTCAATTCCCAGCAACCACATGGTGGCTCACAACCATTTGTTATGAGATTTGGTGCCCTCTTCTGGTGTGCAGATATACATGGAAGCAGAATGCTGTATAATCAATAAATAAATAAAAAAAAAATCTAAAAAAAAAAAAGGTTCCTCCCTTCATTTCTTTCTTTTTTTTTTTTATAGAAAAAGTAGGATAGTCAGGAGGATGGGGAGTAAAAGGCTACCCTTTAGTTATGTAGTAAGTTTAAGGCCAGCCTGATGTACATGTGACCCTGTTTCTTTTTTTCCTTGGACTGTCAGAGTCATTCTCCAGGGGCAGGCAGGGTGAGGCATGCTTGAGCCACAGCTCTGGGCTCAGCATGCTCAGGGCTCCCGTTGTTTGTCTTTGCCCTCCAGACCATGACCTGGACCTATGGCTGGAACAGTTTCCTCCCTGTCTACTACCTCCGGGAGAGCCAGAGAGTCCTTCTCTACATCTGTGCTCACACTGCCGTTATCTACAACGTCTTCAGGAATACACAGTACCACCTTCAGGTATGCAGGCCTCGTCTCCCTGTGAACAAAAAGATGTCTTTGCTTGGTGTTTTGGGATAGGGACTCAGATGTGGAGCTCAGACTGTCCCTGAGCCCTCAAACTTCCTGCTTCAGCCTCTGAAGTTGCCAGGATGGTTGGCATGTGCCACCAGGCCAGGTTGGAAGAAAACACCTGTAACCTGCATATAGAACTTTGCTTTGGGTCCCAGGGTTACTTCAGTGCATCCCAGTCATACCTGCTGGCTTCTCCTTTTTCCACCAAATTCTCCCTTTAGAGCAGTGGTTCTCAACCTTCCTAATGCTGTGACCCCTTAATACAGTTTCTCATGTTTTGGTGACCCCCCCACCATAAGTTTATTTTTGTTGCTACTTCATAGCTGTAATTTTTCTCCCGTTATGAATCGTAGTGTACATGTTTTTGGAGATTGAGGTTTGCCAGAGGGTCACCACCCACAGGCTGAGAACCACTGCTTTAGAGACACATTGTTGTGACAGGTAAGGTGGCTCAGCCTGCAAGAAGGAAACCTGGTGACCTGAGCTTGGTCCCCAAGACCCACGTGGTGGAAGGAGAGAAACAACTCTCACAGGTTGCCCCTACCTCCACATGTGCACTGTGGCAGGTGTGTGTGTGTGCACACCCACACCCCTCCACACACACACCCACACCCCCCCCAACACACACAGGCACAAGACACACAAATCAATGTAATAAATGAAAAGAAAATAAAGAAGCAGGTGCTGCTGCCTGCCTTCCACGAGTCTAAGCAGTACCTAGTGCAAACAGTAGATGATACTAATTGTAACATTTCAAGAATTGGAAACATCTGGATTTTGTACATTTCTGCAAACAAAACAAAACAAATGAACAAACAAACAAACAAACAAACAAAAACATAGCAGTATAGATTATGTCCCCACAGAAGTGTGATGAGTTAGGGAGGGCGGCAGCTCCCTGGGGACAAAGACCCTTAGACTCAGGTTCTCCATGCTGAAAAGGCACAGGTTACCATTCTAGAAAGTAGGTGTTAAAATATGTGACAGAAGAGGAGGCCAGGGGTCCTCCTATCCTTCCCTTGCTTCCGCAGTGTTTATTTCACCCTCCTTCCTGGGTGCCCTCTATGCCTGCCTTCCTCACACTACTTGCTTCCTTCATCCCTGATGGTTTGACCCCTTTCATTGTCATCATTTCCATACCTAAATGTCCTGTTTCTAAGTGTCTACTATTCTACTGTGGACTTGGCTATTAGTTACGTGTTGCCTTTTCATGAATGTGTGATGTTATAGAAACTTCCAGTTAATGCCAAGATCAAAAGGATCACAAAGAATTTCCCAAGCTCCTAGGCAGTGCTCAATGTGATACCAGGGATGAAAACTAAGGAATCTCCTTTCTGATAAAAACACCGAGCAAGTCTCACTGAAGCGAGGTTAAGCATGTATCACCAAGTACAGGAAGCACAGAGGGAAGGTGGCTGGGGTGGGCAGGCAGTTCAGATGCGTGTAGCATGACCCACAGGAGCCTAGCCATGCCAGCATGCAACTAGGACTGACCTTGACCATTTGTTCACAGCATAACTGCATCCTAACCGCTGCTGAGTGTCAGGTTTTGTCTGTGGCCATGAACACAACAGACCTGGATGTCCCAGTCTGTGATATAAACAGGCATGGGAGCAGGGAGCATAAATAGATGAGCACAGAGTGAGCTTTTGGAGGAGATGGGAAGGTGCACTAAGAAGTCATGATGTGAGAGACCTTAGATTGGCTAGCAGGGCCCAAGAAAGTCCTGTTTCTGCTGAGACCTGAAAAATGAGGAAAATGAGCCTACAGGACAGTGAGGGGAAGAGCCTTCCAGACAGAAGAGGCTTCAAGGACTAAGCTTGTGTGTGAGGGCCAAAGAAGAGGTCAGTGTGACTGGTACAGATTAGATGGCAGGGGAAATCAGGAGGGAGGGAGGAAAGATGGGGTCCAGATCCTGTAAGAATGTTGTCAATAAGCTGGGCAGTGGTGGTGCACACCTTTAAACCCTATACTCAGGAGGCAGAGGCAGGTAGAGCTCTGGGTTTGAAGCCAGACTGGTCTACAGAGTGAGTTCCAGGACAGCTAGGGCTACACAAAGAAACCCTGTGTAGCTGTCATCTTTGAGTATGTTTCTGGAAGATTCCTCTGTTGTGTGGGGAAATGACTCCTGTGGTTTTGAGACTGGATCAGAGACCAGTGACCTGCAGAGCTGTTCAGTGATCCAAGGTGAGCACTGTTTGTGGGGGATGAAGCCAGCAGGGAGTTCAGAGGTCCTGGTTGGGTTGGCCACTTACCTCCACCACTAGGGAGGACATATTCCTTTGGAGATTACAGCTCCTTCAGGTTCATGGAGGAAGAGAAAGCTTGGGAACCCAACCCCAACAAGAGATTTAGAGACCTCTGGGAGGGCCGCTTTCCAAGCAGAGTCCACACTAGGCCCCATCTTTATTGTTTCTAAGATGTCTTCTTCATGTCTATAGGGCCACCCTAACATCATCTCCTGCCTCTGTGTCAGCGAAGACAAGCGATGGATTGCCACAGCAGACAAAGGACCAGGCTGTCTCATAATTATATGGGACTCCTTCACAGGGTAGGCTCTGTGTGGGCAAATCTTTCTGGCTTTAATTTCTGTAGAGGATTGGCCACTGTGGTTGAGAAAGGGCAAAATAATGTTGTTGTCAAGAAACTTGTTTTGTTGGTGGCCCAGAGTAGACTGGACCAAAGGAGGGTCACAGTGACCCAGCTCATGTTGGGGTCGAGCATACTCTGGATGCCAAATTTGTCCCGGTGAGGAAGCTTACTTCTACATGAGGTTTCCACTGAAGTTTTCTTTTGAGACAGGGTCCCCGGCAATCTTTACCTATAACTAGTCCCCTCTTTCACAGTCCACCATTCTCTGTCTCTCTGTGTATGTGTGTAGTTTCATATTTAATTAACTACTTAATTGTGTGTGTGTGTGTGTGTGTGTGTGTGTGTGTGTGTAAATAGTAGTTTACTCTCTTCCAGATCTAGAGGTATTAAATTAAGGTGTCATGAGGTCTGTCTATTCCTTTGGGGCTCTGAGGGAGATACTTTTCCAGGCTGCTCTCCTTGCTTCTGCTAGCTGCTGGCAGTCCTTGGTGTTCTTTGGCATCTGGTCTCTGCCTACACCTTCTCGTGGCATTTTCCCCTGTCTCTGTGTCTCCTCTTCTGTAGGACATGGACTTTAGAGCCCTCCTAATCCAGGGTGGTGTCACCTTAGCCAACTGCACCTGCAAAGACTCAACTTCTTTCTTTCTTTCTTTCTTTCTTTCTTTCTTTCTTTCTTTTTAAAGATTTTATTTATGATGTATACAATATTCTGCTTCCATGTTTATCTGCACACCAGAAGAGGGCACCAGATCTCATTACAGATGGTTGTGAGTCACCATGTGGTTGCTGGGAATTGAACTCAAGACCTCTTGAAGAGCAGTCAGTGCTCTTAACCGCTGAGTCATCTCTCCAGCCGTCTTTCTTTCTTTCCTTCCTTCTTCCTTCCTTCCTTCCTCCCTTTCTTCCCTCCTTCCTCCCTTCCTTCCCTTCCTTCCTTCTTTCTTTCTTTTAAAATCACATTTTTACTGTGTGTGTGTGTGTGTGTGTGTGCGCGCGTGCGTGCGTGCGTGCGCGCGCGCTCATGTACACACCATAGCCTGCATGTGAAGGTTAGAGGAGAACTTGCAGAGTGTGTTCTCTTCTAATCCCCGGTGAGCCCAGGGGATTGAACTCAAGTAGTCAGACTTGGCTGGCAAGCACCCTTACTCATTGAGCCGTCCCACCTTCCCCAATGATTCTATTTCTAAATAACATGGCTCTTTCAGGTTTTGAGTAGACATGAATTTGTGGGGACCCTATTAACTCACTGTGAGGGTCAGTGAAGCATGCTTCAGTCCTAGAAGCAGAGAAGGGCTTTAGACTCCGACAGGATGTAAGGCTTTTTTTTTTTGTTTTGTTTTGTTTTGTTTTGTGTTTTTTTTTGTGGGGGGGGGGTGGTAGTAACAATTGGGTCAAGAGGAATAAGACAGTTAAGCAGGACTTCTGTATAATATCCTGGAGTGGGGTGCACAGGGCTGCTGTCCATCAGCCGAGCAGTGACCCCCATAGGTCCTGATACGCAATCACTAATCCTCACTGAACTGACTTAGTGATATCCTTCACTGCACCTCCCAAGGTTGCTTCCTCCAGGCTCTCCTCAGGTTCTCCTTCCCTAAGCATCCCATAAATGTGGACGGTGGTCATAGGCCACCATGTTGTTATCTGGACAAGAGACAGTTATCATCACAACCCTGTCCACACTTCTTCCTCCAAGTGGGGAGGCTACAGGGTGCCCAGGTTTCTCCTCCTAAAATGGCCAGAAGTCATGTGGTACCCACCTCACAAATAGCTTCTTTGTCTACTTCCACAGCCTTTTCTGTCCCCACATGCTAGACTGCTACAACAATATCCTAGCTGACCCTCATTCTTTGACTAGTCATCTGTTGGAATGGTTTTATTTTTAAATTCTATTTTGAAGGTCTCACTCTGTAGACTAGGCTGGCCTGGAACTCACAGAGATCTTCCTGCTTCTGCCTCCCAAGTGCTGAGATTACATGCCCTGCATGACTTTATTTTTTATTGTAGTAAAATTAGGCAACTTACAAGTCACCATGTTAACCATTTTATTTATTTTTTACAATTCTTTTTTTTTTTTTTTTTTTTTTTAAGAGTCAGGGTTTCTCTGTGGCTTTAGAGGCTATCCTGGAACTAGCTCTTGTAGACCAGGCTGGTCTCAAACTCACAGAGATCCTCCTGCCTCTGCCTCCCAAGGCTGGGATTAAAGGCGTGCACCACCAATGCCCAGCTACAATTCTTTTTTTTTTTTTTTAAAGATTTTATTTATTTATTATGTATACAACATTCTGCTTCCATGTATATCTGCACACCAGAAGAGGGCACCAGATCTCATAACGGATGGTTGTGAGCCACCATGTGGTTGCTGGGAATTGAACTCAGGACCTCTGGAAGAGCAGTCAGTGCTCTTAACCTCTGAGCCATCTCTCCAGCCCCCAATTTTTTACAATTTACAAGAAGGAAGGAAGGAAAGAGGGTTGGAGAGATGGCTCAGTGTGTGTGTGTGTGTGTGTGTGTGTGTGTGTGTGTGTGTGTGTGCCCATAGATACTAGTGGGAAATGGCTCCCTCTTTCTATGTGGGTACTAGGGTTTTGAACTCAGATTATCAATCTTGCCAGCAGGTGACTGTTCCCACTGCACTACTTTATTTTCAGCTCTACTTTATTTTCATTATTATTTTTGGGCTGTTTTGAGACAGGGTTTTGCTATAGAATCCAGCCTGTCTGTCCTTGAACTCACAATCCTCCTGAGTTCTGGGATTCTAAGTGTGCACCACCATACCCGGCAGCCATTTTTAAATGTGTGATCCAGTGGCATTAGTTACTGAGCTGTTTCCAGATATTGCCATCGCTGCAAATAGCAACTGTGTTCTGAGCAGCGGCCATCCTCTCTTCCCCAGCTGCTCTGACATACCTTCTGCCTCCACAGATGTGTCCACTCCACATATTGCCTGGGAATGGAGTCATGTAACATGTGGACTTTGTGCTTCTCTCATGGAGCAAAACACCTTTAAAGCTCGTCCCTGTTATAGCTGACTGGTTTTTTTTGTTGTTGTTGTTTAGGTTTTTGGGGTTTTTGTTTATTTGTTTGTTTTTCGAGACAGGTTTCTCTGTGTAGCTTTGGAGGCTGTCCTGGCACTCACTCTGTAGACCAGGCTGGCCTCGAACTCACAGAGATCCGCCTGCCTCTGCCTCCTGGGTGCTAGGATTAAAGGCGTGTGCCACCAAAGCCCGGCTAGGTCTCAACAGCCCTGCACTTTCAAATTCCATTGGCCATCAGTGCAACAGGAATGAGGCATGATTTGTCACTGAAGGCCTTTGTCACAGTTTTAATGAAAAACTAAGTGAATTATTTTAGCTGAAAATTGAAGTCTGCACTGGCCATCATCACCAGTTACAGTGCTTTTTCCAGTGATAATCAGTCTGGTGTGCTTCCTTCTAGAACATCTGCTTCAGATGTGAACACACATTGAGGGCCTTCATTGTATGGTTTTTCTGCACAATATTTTGTACGGTCATTTCCCAAGAATAAATCTGGTTGTGTAGCTCTCCTCTGGAAGCTACCACTGACCCATTAGCCTAGCTTACAGTGTCCTCAGATAGGGAACTGTCCCCACCTGCATGCCTGAGGTCCCACATTTTCTTACTCCAGAGCCCCTGTTACAGCCACTATAAACAGTCTCCTGTGTGTCACAGCAGTGTCTGTTGGCTGGGACAAAATCTGCTCCCACTGAAGGACACAGGTTCTCTGTCATATGAGAAGTATCAGCTAACTAAAATGCAGCCCCCGACATTCACAGCATTGGGAATGGCAGCCCGGAGTTCACAGTGGGAGAATGGATCTCAGCCCTGGAGAGGATTCACTTTAAACACAGAGAAGACCAATCACTCAGATCTGTAGTATTGACATGCAAATGACCCAGAAACTTGTTCGCAACTTTAAAACTAGAAAGTTTAAGAGAATTTGAGGTCTTTAGCAGTTTAGATTTGCAATTCTAATTGAAAATATGTGGCTGATTTAGGCTTTCAATTTTAAATAGAAATCATTTTAGCTTTATAAACAGTGTTACAAATACTTAGGAAAGCTTAAGGTTTACCATAGTTATGGATAAATTTATTAGATTTATAGCAATTACTTCAGTATTGGTGAGAAATTTGTTTCTTAATTAGACCACCAAAAAGTTAACCATAAAACTGAATATATTATATTTCTTCACCCAGCTTAAAATCTTTTTAAGGTTAATAGCCAAATTTGTGTAGCTGTACATTAATCAAAGCCTCACAAAGGAGACTGCAAAAATATGCTACGTTTATAAAGCGAGCAGGATCTGTTTTGAGACAGTGGCCTCCTAGATAGTCTAGGGTGACTTGGAATTGGCCTGACATTCAGGACCCTCCTGTCTCAGCCTCCAGCTGCTGGGCTCATGTTTGGCACCCCATCGGGCTAATCTTTTGCTGTGATCATGGCTGCAGTAGTAGGGGCTGAGCCTGGGTCACACACTTGCTCTGTGGGTAGTTCATCACTGAACCAAATCCCCAACCCTGAGTAAGACTTTTAAGTTGAACAAAAACCTTAAGGGAAAACAATGTTTTCCTTTAATTTGTCACTTTAATAAGGAGAATATTAATTCTAAGACCCCAAACAGTCTCAGAATAATCTTTTCATGGGCCATTTTATCAGGTTGGATATCCTAAAGCTCAAACCAGACACCAAGCTGTAGGCAGACTTTCTCTGTCCCACCAGCTGGCTCCCAAATAACCACCCCAGAGGCTTATTAATTACAAATGCTCATCTGATAGCTTAGGCTTATTATTAACTCTTACATCTTAAATTAACCCATATTTCTTACCTATGCTCTACCACATGGCAGTACTGTTTCTCAGTCTGTCATGTTCATCTCCTGTTTTCCTCTTCGGTTGGCTGTCGACTCCACCCTTCTTCCCTAAGTCCTCTCTGCCCCCAAAATTCTGCCTAGCTATTGGTGGCTCAGCTTTATTATTATTATTGTTGTTGTTGTTGTTGTTGTTGTTGTTGTTTTCGAGACAGGGTTTCTCTGTGTAGTTTTGGAGCCTATCCTGGTACTTGCTCTGGAGACCAGGCTGGCCTCGAACTCACAGAGATCCACCTGCCTCTGCCTCCCAAATGCTAGGATTAAAGGTGTGCACCACCAACACTCCTCAGCTTTTTATTAAACCAATCCCGAGTGACAAATCATCAGTTTACAAAGGGATTATTCCACAGCACCATGCTGAGCTACATGGTGAGACACTGTTTCAAAAAAAGAAAAGAAAGAAAAGAAAAACAAACAAAACCCAGAGTCTAGCTGGGAGCCCATGTCATAAACAAGAAAGCTCGGGTAGGTCAACACTGTTCGTATTGGGTCTTGCCATGAAGGTGACTGTCCACAGAGGCTTCCGAGAAGAGACACTGCTGATGACACACCTTCCATTGTGGGCATCCTCTCGCATGGGTCAGTTTTCCCTCAGGTTGGATGTTCCATTACTTGCAAGGGCTGAGGTCCATTCTCCCACAGTGAACTCCAGGCTGCCATTCCCAAATATCTGGGGCTGCATTTTAGTTAGCTGATGCTTCTCAAGTGACAGAGAACCAGTGTCCTTCATCGGGAAGAGACTTTGTCCCAGCCAACTGTCACCGCTGTGACACACAGGAGACTGTTCATAGTGACTGTAACAGGGGCTCTGTAGTAAGGAAATGTGGGGCGCCACACAGCCCACAGTCTGCTGCCACTCCATCCCCCCTCCCAGTTTAAGCCAGTGGCCTCCCAGCCCCACATGTTTGCTCACCCACTCCCATTGGAGTTTACACATTACCTAATTGAATTCTGTATGTGTCAAGGCTTTGAATGAACTTCACTGTTGTGAAGTCTCAGCAGGGGCACAGAGTAGGAGCGTGTAAGTAAAAACAGGAAGATGTCTCCTCACTCAAACCCAGTCTCCAAATCAAAACCACAAAGTATAGTTGGGAATCTGTTCTGGGTTTTATGTGTCTAAAGGAGTAGGCATGCCCACCCAAGGGAGCAGGCTGCGGTTTGCCTGTTTGCAGTTGGATTTTTTTTTTTTTTCACGTGTTTTGGTCACTTATTCAGCTCAAGCCTTATTTTTAAAATGTTTATTTATTTATTTATTTATTTATTTATGTTTTTCGAGACAGGGTTTCTCTGTGTAGCTTTGGAGCCTATCCTGGCACTCACTCTGGAGACCAGGCTGGCCTCGAACTCACAGAGATCTGCCTGCCTCTGTCTCCTGAGTGCTGGGATTAAAGGCGTGCGCCACCAACACCCGGCTTTAAAAATGTTTTAATTGTGGTCTGGAGAGATGGTTCAGTGGGTATGAGCCCTGCTCTTCCAGAGGACTCAGGTTGGTTCCCGGTACCTTTGTGGTGGCTCACAACTGTCTGTGACTGCAGTTCCAGGGGATCTGATGCCCTCTTCTGACCTCTGTGGGTGTCAGGCTCTCGTGTGGTGCACAGATATATTGTAAGCGAAGACAGCCTTACAGATAAGAACAAAACAAAATAACTAAAGAAGGTTTTACTCCCCTCTCTACCAGCAATTGCTTTTTAAAACATTATTTTTATCACATCCATTTATCGGGGAGGCACCAGTATGCCATGTCTCAAGCGTGGAGGTCAGAGGACAACTTGTGGGGGTTGGTTCTTTCCTTCTACCATACGAGCCCCTGGGATCCATCTGGGGTCATCAGGTTTGGTGGTAAAGCATCCTTTCCCCAGTCTGTTGGGAGGCAGAGCATGGTGGCCCGAAGTCACAGTGCTGCTCTGGAGCAAAGCAGCTCACCTCACACTAGCCAGGAAGCACACAGGAAGGGGCTGGGGCAAGCTATCTCTCCGGGACATGACCTAGTGACTATTTCCTTAACCAAGGTCTCACTTCCTACCCACCCCCAGTGTGTGTGTGTGTGTGTGTGTGTGTGTGTGTGTGTGTGTGTGTGCGCGCGCGCTCGCTCACTTGTGTTTGTGGCCAGAGGTTGACTTTGTTTAGGGAGCCATCTTCTATTACTGTCTACCCTATTCACTGACACAGGGGCTCTCAGTTGAATCCAGAGGTTGTCAATTTGGCTAATCTTAGCCAGCCATCTTGCTTTGGGGATCCCTGTCTCTGCTTTCCAAGTACTAGATGAACAGGTGGCCACCACACCCCTCCAGCGTTTACACGAACTATCTGGGCACCCAAACTCTGGTCCTCCTGCTCGAATAGCAAATGCTTAACCAGCTATCTTCCAGCCCCACATTCTAGTTTCTACCATCACCTAGTAATGCCATCATACTATGAATCAATTTAGGGAATTAATCCATTGATAAGCCTTCAGGATTAAATCACTTCCCCCAAAGTTTCTGAGCTGATAGTCAGGCCTTTGTGGACATTGCAGGTTCAAACCTTACTGAATCCTTCATGTCTGGCAAAAGTACCAGGAGTAGAATCAGCACCAGGAACAAGTGACCAGGCAACCAGAGTGTCCCTGAAGACAGCACACAGAGCACTCACCCTACTGCTCTGGCTCCAGGTGAGGCCTGCTGTTCTTATGGAGATAAAGTTAAATAACATAAAACTGGACACATGAAAGTACACAGTGAGGGTTGGCATTTAGTCACAGTGTTACACAAGCATCATCTTTACCTTGTTCCAAAACAGTTTAATCATCCCCTAGGGGCATTGGCTCTCCACATTCCCTCCCAGAGGCAGTCACCAGTCTGCTCACAGAGTCGGTATGTTTCCTGTCTGTGGGTGCGTGCATGTGAACTTTTGTGTCTGGCTTTTGCACTAGTGTCACGTTCTCAGGGTGTGTCTGTGTTGTGGCATGTGTCATCTCATCTTTTCTCTTTTGGAAGAATGAATAATAAGAACGGTTTGCTCATGTATTATTAATGAATAAAAACGAATTAATTCAACTTGCCTACTAGCTGATAGCTGTAACCCCAGGTCTCAGGAGGATCATAATTTTGGGGCCAGCCTGGGCTACAGAGCAAGACCCTGTCTAAAGAAAGGGGGGTGGGGTGGGGTTGGGTGTGGCTGGCAGCTGGAGAGATGGTTGGTTACTCTTGCTGGGCTGGCTTCAGTTCTTAGCACCTACGCCTGGCAGTTTGCCTGCTTGTAACTCCAGCTTCATGGCATCCAATGCCCTCTTTGGCCTCCACAGGCCGTTCACATGAACATATCTGTGCACATATACACATAATTTTAAAATAAGATGAAAATTAAGGAAATAAATTGCTGGGTAGTGGTGGCACTTGGGCCTGTAGAGGAGTTCTAGGTCATCCAGGGCTACACAGAGAAACTCTGTGTCAAAACAAAACAAAACAAAACAAGGGCTGGAGAGATGGCTCAGAGGCTAAGAGCATTGACTGTTCTTCCAGAGGTCCTGAGTTCAATTCCCAGCAACAGCATGGTGACTCACAGCCATTTATGATGGGATCTGATGCCCTCTTCTGGTGTGCAGGCACACATCAGATAGAACACTGGATACATAATAAATAAAATAAGTCTTAAATATATAATAAATAAGAAGATAAATTATTTGGACATAAATGTTAATTAGACAAGAATATTGTTTGCATAGACAGATGATACTTTATGTTTTTGGAAGGTGTTCAGCCCTGTCATAGCCTCACTGGAAGCCAGGAATCCCTTGGCAAGGCCCATCCCTGTCTACTCTGTGTTTCAGAATCCCCGTGCACACCATATTTGACAGCTGTCCAGAAGGTAATGGCATAAGGTCCATAGCCATCACCCGTGATGCCAAGTTTCTGGCTACCATCTCAGATGCTGAAATCCAGGTAAAGTGTCTTTTGGGTAGACCTCTCTGAGCTGGCCAACATTGCCAGATGTCTTTGCAGCCACCTCTGCACAGGCCACCTGTGTGTATGATGTTCCAGGATGAGCAGACTTCACAGTGCAGGGGTGGGGAGCATGCTTAGGGCTCGGCCAGTCCTCCTCTAAGTTACCTCTGGGGCCTCTTATGTCCTCCACTGTGCTCTTTCTTGCAGAAAGTATGCATATGGAAGTGGACCTTGGCAGTGGAGACGCCTGCATGCACTCTTGACCTTCCCAAAGATTATGGTGTCCAGGTGCGTTGTGCTCGAGCCTGTGAACGCTAGCCTGTGCTGACACTGAGACTGCCCCTGGCTCTTTGTGTTAGTAGGGTTTTGTCACGGTGCAGAAGGACCTTTGAATAACACTTTCCTAATCCAGATCTTACTTTACCCTTCCTAATAACAGCTAATGTGTTTGACACACTTGCCACGTCCTAGATTCTGCTCAGTTTTTTACTTATGTTATCTCCCATAATCTACACAAACATGCAGGTGCAGAGTTATTAATGTCTGTGGACTACCACTATTAATTATTAAATAATCCATCTAAAGCCAACCTGCCAGCAGCCTTCCTTATTCCAGAAGCAGGAGCTCGGCTGCTTCTGACCTTGCGGTGAGACAGTGAGGTATAAGAATACATCGTTGTCAGCTTGCCTAAGAAGGTTTGTCTAGCACACCCTGAGTGCTCACATCAGGTCTCTCTGTGTCCCATGACACAGAGACACTGCTCTCTGCTTCTCATGTTCTCTTTCTTCCTCCAGTAAGTATGGAGAGGACTGGTGTACACCTGGCTCTGAGATACCTGGGTCACAGGACCTAAAACCCAGAGTGTTGAGTGACTAACTCAGCAAGGCTCAGATCCTGATGCAGTCACATGTCCAGCTGCCCCACTTCCACTATCCTGTCACTCAGAAAAATAAATACCTCTATTTTTAAAGTTTGCACTGATCCAACAGCCAGCCGTATGTGGCTATTTAAGTGTGTGTATGTGTGTATGTATGTATGCATATGTGGAGGCCTCAAGGATTTCTATCTGGAATTACCCTCCCACCTTACTCACTGGGGCAAGGTCTCTCAATCAAACTCAGAGCCAACTGATAGCATTAGTCTTGCTAGCCAGCTATCTGGTGATTCCCCCATGTGTGCCTTCTGAGGCTGGAATTACATACAGGCAGGCCACCATGCTCACTCAACATTTACATAGGTTCTGGAGATCCCAACTTCTGTCCTCAGGCTTGTGTGGCAAGCACCTTTAATGGCAGAGCCATCTCTGTGTACTCTTTAATTTTTGTTAACTTGACTCCAACCTAGACATATCCAGGAACAGGGACTCCAAATTGAGGAATTGCCTCCATCACATTGGCCTGTGGGAAGGAGAGACATTTTCTTAAATGCTAATTAGTGTGAGAGAGCTCAGCCCACTGTGGGCAGTGCCATCCATGAACAGGTGTGCCTGGACTATATAAGAAAGCAAGCTGTGCGAGCCATGAAGAACTAGCCAGTGACTGGCATTCCCCTGTAGTCTCTGATTCCTGCCTGCGTCCCCACCTCGGCTTCCCCCAATCAAACCCTCTCTTGTTCCAATGGCTTTTGATCAGTGTTGTGTCACAGCAATGGAAAGCAAACTAGGACACCAGTCCCAGGCTTGGCATTTTTGAGACAGGTCCTGGATATGTAGCCAGGTAGCCTGGAACACAAAGTGGTTTCCAGTCTTGGCCTCCTATGTGCAGGGATTACAGGTGTGTGCTGCCACAGTTGGCTTCTGTGTTTTTGTTTGTTTCTGTACAAAATGCCTTTAGGACCCCCCCCCCCCCGCCCCAGTCCATAGATCACTGTGTGAAGTATTGTCATCTTAATTATATTGTTTCCCAATCCCAGAGCACCAGGTGTCACACTGCTTGTTTATCTGTCTTCAGTTCTTTTTTGGACAGTGCTTTGTAGTTTCTCTTGTGCAAATCTTTTTGCCTCCTGAGTTAAATTTATTCCTGCATTTTTTTTCCCCTCTTTCTGGTGCTTTTGAAAGTGGAATCGCTTCCCTAATTCCCCCTTTCAGGTTGTTCACGGCTGCTGTATAGAAACACAGCTGGATTCTGCTGCTTAGTGTTGTGTCCCGAAACCTTGCCAAATGCACTATTGAAATTTAAATTGATTACAATGAAATCAAATGACAAGTTTGGTTCTCCAGCTTTACTAGCCACATTTTAAGTTCTCCCCAGCCACATGTGGCCTATTGGCTACAGTATTTGATGCATTCTACAACTCAGGTTAGTCCAGTGGGCTCTTGTCATTTCTACCTTCCTGTGGCTGGCAGTTGACAACATTCCTCATGTGTCATTGACAGGACAGGGGTTACCAGGGGCAAACAGTAGCGTGTTCCCACTCCAAAGCCTCCAATCTGCCTCCAACCCCACAGTGCACCCCCTCACCCCCCACCCTGCAACTAACTGCTCCAAGGAGGGCTAGCTCACGAGACCCCTAAGTCTCCTCCGGGTATTTCTTCCTGGGGCCCCCCACTGCCTCTTCTTAACCCTTTACCAGCACAGAGCAGATCACATTGCTAGTCTACAACAAGCTCCTGTGAACCCCCTAATCCCCTTCTGGCTTTTGCCTTTTGTCCTTTTCTTAGTTAGGTTTTTTTGTTTGTTTTAACTGCTGTGAAGAGACACCATGACCACAACTCTTGCAAAGAAAACATTTAACTGGGGTGGCTCACTTACAGTTTCAGAGGTTCAGCCCATTATCATCATGCTGGGGAGCATGGCAGCGTGCAGGCAGATGTGGTGCTGGCTACATCTTGAGCAGAAGGCAGCAGGAAGGTGACTGTCAGTTACACTGAGGGAAGCTTGAGCAAAAGAGGCCTCAAAGCTCACCCCCACAATGACACACTTCCTCCAACAAGGCCATACCTCCCATTAGTGTCACACCCTTTGGGGGGGGCATTTTCTTTCATACCACCACACTCCTCTTCCCATAAAACTTCTAGAAGGGAGCTGGTAAGATGGCTCAGTAGGTAAAAGCAGTTACCACACAAACCTGATGGGGGAGTTGGACCCTGGAACTCATGGCAGAGGGAGCGATCTCACTCCTGAACGTAGTCCTTTAACCTCTGTGTGAGGGCCTGCACTCACACATAATCCATAATACAAAAAAATTTAAACCTAGAAGAGTTCTCATCTATCCCTTTCCTCTATTTTGAATCTAACCTTCTCTCTCTCTTTTATTTTTATTTTTCACACTGCTTCCCACCCTGGAAAGTTTTGGCTTCTTAACGTTTAATTTCATAATAATTACTGTTCCGATCATGTGTGTTTGGGGGGGGGTTGTATGTGTAGAAATCAGAAGACAACTCTGTGGAGTCAGTATGCTCATTCCACCTTTATGTAGGTTTTGGAGATAGAACTCAGGGTGTCAGGCTTGCACAGTGAGCACTAGACACCTTTACCTGCTGGACCATCTGGACAGTCTCATTTCTTTCACTCAGCTTACTTTGTGACACTAGTTTATTTATTTATTTATTTATTTATTTATTTATTTATTACTTAGTTTTGGCTGGTGGTGCCTTGGTGTGTCAACTGCTTGTTTATCCTCTGCTAATGGGCATTTACATTGTTTCCTTAACGCGACTCATAAGAGCAGATGTTTCTATGAAACAAACCTTCATTTTTTCATTTTCTATTTTATTTATTTTTGAAGGCTATTTTCCTTAAATGACGACTAATCTTAAAACCATTAATCCCAGCACATAGGAGACAGAGGCACGTGGATCTCTGTGAATTCCAGTCCAGCCTGGTCTGCAGAGCGAGCCCCTATCTCAGGTGGAAAGAAAAATAAAGAAACAAAAGTATAGAGGTTATTTGCAGCTCAGTGGGTAACTTCCTTGGCAGAAAAGACACTTTAACTAGAAAGCTCCCGGTTGAAGGCTTGTTTTCAGCTGTGGGGAGGTCTGGCTCAGGCTCTTCCATTAGTCCCCATCACCCTCAGGCCTGTGTGCTGACCTGCGAGTCTAACACCAGCATTGGCAGTTCACGTTTACATTGCAGTGATAGAGCCAGCGGCTGGCAAGAAATAAGCTTGGAGGTGGGGGGATGTTGTGGCAGAAAGAGCCTGCTCCACCTCAGTTTGTGCGAGGCCTCTCTGCCTCCAGCATCCCAGGCTGCAGCCCCCAGGCTCTTACCTTCAAGTCCCTAGAGGTTTCCATGTCGGTAGTTGTGGTTATTGTTTGGTTTCTGCATTTAATGTTTCCCTCACTTGGGTTTCTGCAGAGCTGATTTTTGGGAAGGGCGCCAACAACTCACACCATATGTCTTGGCAAGAATCAGAATTCCCTCTCAAAGCCGCACGTTCATTCCAAGATCTCTTGTGGCCCTGTCAGTCTCAGAAGCATGCATTTGTCAGCCTTTGTCAAAAGAACACAGAATAAAGATTTTTAGTGATGGAGTAGAGACTGTTGTTCAAGGGTAGAGTACATGCTTAGCTGTGTGACACCCTGGGTTCATTGCCCAACAGGGGGGAATAAAGAATAAGTGAATAAATGGTGAAGGTAGTTTATTCTTTGCTTGCTATTACAAGATGATGACTTGTAATAACTAAAACTTGTAAAAGGAACACATCTTACACTACTTTACAGCCCGTATTTAAATGTGCTTCCTTTTGTTCTCCAGGTTCCAAGTCTTTTGCATTTTTATATAAATATCCCTGCTCAGTTATTTATTTTAATTAAAATTATTCCTTAAGTGTAACACTCAGCTGAAGCATCCAGAAGCAGATTTGTTTCCATGTAACACATTTTCATGCCTTATGCTTCAGAACTACCTTACCTTCAACCCAGCGAACAATAAAGAGCTGGTGAGCAACAGCATGACACTGGTTGTCTATTATTTCTGGGTAAGTAGAGGCAGCATTGTCTCAAACTGTGGATGGAAACATATGTTTAGTTTTTGAATACAGTTGTTCCATAGTATAACAATAGTGCATCCATTTTGATTTAATCAAACATTTTGATTTAATTATGGTAATTATCTTAGACTCATTGGAAATGAGCATATTAAACTAGAATCAGATAATTAAAGTTTATTTAACTTTTTTAAGCTAATAAGGCAAATATTTTTGTTTGTTTGTTTGTTTTTTGTTGTTGTTTTTTTGTTTTTCAAGACAGGGTTTCTCTGTGTAGCTTTGGAGCCTATCCTGGCACTCACTCTGGAGACCAGGCTGGCCTCGAACTCACAACAATCCACCTGCCTCTGCCTCCCGAGTGCTGGGATTAAAGGCATGCGCCATCAACGCCCAGCTCAATGAGGCAAATATTTATTTGATGACTGTATTTAATAGGTCTAAAAGATGGAGGTTTGTTTGGTGTTTTGTTTGTTTGTTTGACACCTTGGACTCTATTCCAAATTTCAGAAAGGATTTTTTATTTTTTGACACAGGGTTTCACTGTGTAGCCCTGGCTGTCCTGGAACTCACGCTAGACCAGATTGGCCTTGAACTAAGAGATCCCCCTCCCTCTGACTCCAAAGTGCTGGGATTAAAGGAGTGTGCCACAACCACCTGGCTCAGAAAGGAAGTTTTTAAAGTAAAAAAAGGTAGTTTATTATTTGACAATTTCATCCACGTAAACAATGCATCTTGACCATATGAACCCCAGCTCCCTCTCCACCTGCCCACAGGGATCCCCAGCTCTTCCCTCCCATTGCCTTCAGGAGTCCCCAACTTCTCCTTCTACTCCTGCTAGACACCACAACAGGTTCCCCCCTCTCCATTTTATGTCTCTATTTATTTATTTATTTATTTATTTATTTATTTGTTTGTTTATTTATGAGATTAAAGAGGCACACAAATAGTCCCTTCTGTGACTCAGTTCCTAGGTGCTTACCTTACAGAACAGCAAACAGGGGTTCACACAAATAGTTGTATATAAGTAGTCATTGAGCAGCACTATTATCAACAACCAAAACGCTTGATGTGACATCTATAATCCCAGTACTAGGATAACAGAGGCAAGAGGATTTCTGTGAGTTCAGGATCTACAGAGTGAGTCCCAGAACAACCAGCCAAGGCTACACAGAGAAACCCAGTCTCAGAAAACGAACCAAACAAACGAACCAGAAACTACACAATTTGGTTATAAAGTGTATGATTCCATTTATATGGAATCTTGTCCTAGGGAAGTCCACAGAGACAAGGAGTGGATTCATGGCCATCAAAGGCGGAGCAGAACAGGGAGGGAGTGACTGCAGGTCTCCCTGGGATGACAGGAATGGTCATTATGCATCATTGTGAATATCATACATGCCCAAGAAAATGCACTTGCCTAAAAACAAACAAACAAAAGCCAGGCGTTGGTGGCACACGCCTTTAATCCCAGCACTCAGGAGGCAGAGGCAGGCAGATTTCTGTGAGTTCGAGGCCAGCCTGGTCTCCAGAGCGAGTGCCAGGATAGGCTCCAAAGCTACACAGAGAAACCCTGTCTTGAAAAACCAAAAACCAAACAAACAAACCAAAACCAAAACCAAAGATTTGCTGAAAAGCTGCCTGTCAGTGTATTCACTGCTTCGGGTGTTTATTTTCCTTTTAAAGCCTCATCAGTGTAGAGCCCAGCTTTGCATTAACCACCATGCAGAGGCACAATCACGCCTGGCTCTTAAATAGATTTGCGTTTCTTTTCAAACATTTTTAGATATTCCCCAGGCGACAGGTTTTCTTCTTAAAGGAACTCCACCCCTCCAACCCCATTTGGGCACATTTGCTCTGGTTTAGCTAGCACATAGTGCCTGTTTTGGCAGCTTAGTCTTTAAATAGTAATGTCTTTTTCTGTGCTTTTCAGTTTGAAGAGAAGGATATACTTGTTCACAGTGCCCCGGTTTTAACAGAGAAAGTGAGTATTCCTGTCGTATTTTCATTTCAGATACCGAGAAGGGTAAATACACTGTGCAGACCTAGTGGGTGTGGGCTATGCCTTCATGTGAAGCCCCTGGGAAATAATTTGAACATTTTTTGCTCAGATCCTTTATCCATAATGAATCATCTTGCTAAAAATAATAGAAGTATCATAAAATAAAATAAAATAAAATAAAATAATATGGAAAAAGATGTTATTGGTATGAGTGTAATAATATAGTGCAAAGGGGGACCTTGGAAGGGTCCCATGATAGGTGGGAGACAGACAGAGGCCTACAGACATGACTTAGTGTCAAGTTTATTGGGGGAAGGTAAGGGAGTAAGGGAAGGAAAGAGAGGAGAGAAAGAGAGATAGAGAGACAGACAGCTGCCTCCTCAGAGAAATGACAGAAAGAGATGCAGAAGCAGGTAGAGCTTGCCTCTTAAAGGGACCTCTGTACCTGCATACAGAGCCAGGGCACTGCTCGTCAAGCACAGCGGTGGCACACTTTGCCAGGTCCCCAAGGGGTGGGGCCAGGTTTGTCTGGATTACAATAATGAGAAAATATCCAGAGGATGGGTAGATTTTGTAATGTATATATTGACAAAGAATAAGAGTATGACTGTGAGCACGCCAAAGCAAAAAAAATAAAGATGAGATGAATGGACACAAGGAAAGATGATTTTTCCTGGGTTCAAACCCCAGGACTACAAACCAACCAACCAGCAAAAACACTCCTGTCTGCAGACTTTGTGTGGTCAATGGTCATGACTCCTGGTGGTCATGTCTTATAAAGTCCCTGTGAATAATGAATTAGAAAGTAGTAGGGTTACAGAAGTTAATTTCTGTAAGCCGGTACCATGTTTCAGGTGATGAGTGTATAACCATGTTTCATGTGGGCTCCTGCTTCAAAGATATTTTTTAGATGTAACATTGAGGGCCAGGTGTGATGGCACATACCTTGGGAGGCAGAGGCAAGCAGATCTCTATGAGTTTGAGGCCAGCATGGTCTACAGAGCAAATCGAAACCAGCCAGGACTGCACAGTATCTCAAAGAAAACTAAATAAAAAGAATCCCAGCAACATTGAGGTCTGAGGATGTAGCTCAGGTGGGCTTATCTACCATTCATCTAAAAAAAAAATCCCTCTATAAAATCCAGCTGTAAGGCATTTTCTTTTCTGTCTTTTTTGTTTGTTTGTTTGTTTGTTTGTTTTTGTTTTTTCAAGACAGGGTTTCTCTGTGTAACAGCTGTAACAGCCCTAGCTGTCCTGGCACTAACTCTGTAGACTAGGCTGTCTTCAAACTCACAGAGATCCACCTGCCTCTGCTTTCCAAGTATTGGGATGAAAGGTGTGCGCCTCCACCACCCGACACATTTTTAAATTAGTGATTGTCGTGGGCAGGGCCCAATTCATGGTGGATGGGGCCACCCCTGGGCTTGGTGGTCCTGGGTTCTATACGAAAGCAGGCGAAGTAAGCCATGAGGAACAAGCCAGTAAGCAACACCCCTCTGTGGCCTCTGCATTAGCTCCTGCCCCCAGCTTCCTGCCCTGCTTGACGTCCTTCAGTGATGGATATGATATGGAAGTGTAAGCCAAATAAACCCTTTCCTTCCCCCAAGTTGCTTTAGTCATGGTGTTCCATCACAGCAGCAGAAACCATAACTATGACATAAACCTAGGATTTTTCTTGTGGAGGGCAATGGGCAGCAGGTTAGCCATGTTATGTGACAGATTACTGAGCTTCCTTCCTTCCTTCCTTCCTTCCTTCCTTCCTTCCTTCCTTCCTTCCTTCTCCCCATAAATTCACTGAAGGGCTTCATCAAAGCTCATTTCTTTCTCTCTATATATTTTAAAAGTTTTTATTTTAAAATTAAGTGTATGTGGTGTTGGGGTTTTGTGTCTGTGAGTGTTGGTGTCCTTGGAGCCTGGGTTTCAGGTTCCCTGGACCTGAACTCACAGATAGTTGTGAGTTGCCCAAATGGGTGATGGGAACCAGTCCTCTGGAAGGAGCAGTGTGTGCTCTTTCTCACTGAGCTGTCTCTCCAGCTCTTTCCTCTCTGAAACCTTGTGTAAGAAAGATGCCAAACGCCTTATTTATTTCCCAAAGCACAAGAGGTCTTACCAAAGTATTCTCATGTTAAGCCTGAAATAATGTCTTCTGATGAGATGATATCTTCCTATCAAAGGATAGCAGGCTGATTATTTTATATTTTTCACTCAGAGCACGCTTCTACTCATGACAGGCTATGCGTTTAACAGCCTCCATGAGAGAAGCCGGGCAGGTGTCAACAGTAATTAGCCACTCATTGGTTGAGTTAATCCGTGTCACTAAGCACAGCACATAACCTTCATCAAACCTGTGGAGGGTCAACAGTCCACTGTGGGTTTCCAGTCATTTCTTTCTTCCTGTTTTGTCTCACTGTATTTCATGGTAATGTCATAAAACGCCACACTGAAACATGTTTTGGTCTCCTCCGCCCCGCCCCCAGCTGTAACTTATAACCTGTCTTTGAAACACAGACATTCAACAAACTTGTGGGAAAATTTAGCCAGTCCGTCTTTCACTTGAAGTTATCACAAATTCTGTCCGCCACAAAGGAAGGGAAGATGGTTGTCTGGGATATCCACTACCCGCCATCCTCCTCCTCCACGCCGGCCTTTCCCTTCATCAAGCCTTGTAAATTGGTCCATTTACAGAAGGAAGGCATCACCGTCCTCACCACAGTCGACAGGTAAGGAGCCTGATTAGAGGGGATCCCACTGCCGTCACACATGTATCAGAGGCCTCTGTTTTATAGACACATATATTTATAATTAAAATATAATTACATCATTTCCCCTCTAATCCCTCCCATGTACCCCATTGACCTTTCCCCAATTCAATACCTCTTTTTTAAAAAATTGTTGTTACATATTATACACTATATATATATAGTCCTAAATAAATAGATACAACCTACACTGTCTGTATAATGTTGCTTGTGTGTGTTACAATTTCAGGACTGAGCACTTGGTATTAGACAATTGAGGGGTTCTTCCCTGGGGAAGACAGTTCTTTGAGCTCTCAGCATTCCTCAGTGCCTGGGTTCTCTGTTAGACCCTTTTTGTAAACACAGTCACAGATACACAGAGTGTTTCTTGGGACAGTCAGAGCTAACGAGGAACATTAGTTGTCTCTCAGCAGGAGAACTGAGCTCTTTGAGGTTCAGGATAGGAACGGGTTCTTTTTGTATTAGTTTGTTCTTGAGACAGGGTTTCTCTGTAGCTTTAGAGCCTGTCCTGGAACTTGCTCTGTAGACCAGGCTGGCCCCGAACTCACAGAGATCTGCCTGCCTCTGCCTCCCAAGTGCCGGGATTAAAGGTGTGTGTCACCACCTGGCAGGAATAGGTTCTTGCTACACCCACTAACAGGATTTTATTTTAATATGTTTTCTTTTTTACTTTTTTTTTGGGGGGGGTAGGCAGGTTCTCATTGAGTAGCCCTGGAATTTACAGAGATCTGCCTTCTTTTGCCTCTTTGCCCTGAAGTGCTAGAATTAAAGGCATGCACCACCTTGCTAGACTTTGAAAAAACTCATGGGCATGCATTGTGTTTAAAAATTATTCTGTGTTAATGAAACAAAAAGCGATTCCTTTTCTTCTATGCCAATGTAACCTATTTTGTTCCCCAAAATTTTATGCTTTAAATTTAAGACAATACCTCAAGGGGCTGGAAGGGTGGTACAGCCGTTAAGAGCATTTGCTACTCTCGAAGAAGACCTGAGTTTGGGTCTTAGTACCCACATGGTGGCTCACAACCATCCATAACTTCATTTCCAGGGGATCCAACACCCTCTTGTGACCTCTGAGGGCACCAAGCATGCATGTGGCACACATACATACATGTAGGCAAGACACTCAATGCACAAAATATTTTTAAGACTAAAATAATTTTTAAAAAGAGGGCCCAGATAGCTTTATCATTTTGGTTGCAGAATAACATTTACACATTATGTAAAGATCAACTATTAGCTGAACTTTTTGTCTGTTTGACTATTTGAGACAGGGTCTCACTTTGTAGCCCAGGTCTGGCCATAAACTTGTGGTCTTCCTGCCTCAGTCTCCCGTTTGTTCAGGTTCTACCACCCCCAGCTTGCATATCATCGTAGAATCTGCAATTCTTGGGTTTGAGTAAATGCACTTGTCAGGGAAACCTGACAGTTTGAGTGTGATCCCTGGAACCCATGTATAGGGGGAAGGTGAGGACTGACTTGTGAAGTTGTCATTTGACCTGCATGCTGTGGCACTTGTGCTCATCCCCCCCGTCATTTTATGAAGACTTCATGTCGGCTGCCTGGCACACGGAGACCTAGGTAAAAAGCTGCCATCATTAGTGTGTTAGAAAAATCTCCAGAAGTGTGAGAAAATGTCTTATGCCAAGAACCTGCCCTATGGCTGGTGCCACTGTACAATCTGTCTTCTCTGCGCCCATTTCATATGCACTGCTTGGTGCAGGGGCGCTGGAGCTGGGCAGTCCTGGCATCCTGGTGTGCCTTTACAAAGAGGTATGCAATCACCATCTCAGAGGTGTGGAAAGATGTATTAGCTGGGGGTTAGAGCCTTTGACGACCAGGCCTGGGTAGCCCTCTCCCCATATTAAGTAACACCCCCCAAGTGGAGAAAAAGGGCTCCACAAACGCTGGGCCAGTTTTGCAGCTTCTCCCCAGCAGAGGGCAGTAGAAGCAGTCCTGGCCAATTACTCTGCCCACCTGCCTTGCTTATTAATCAGAAACCTCATTTAATCACTCTGCATAACATACTGAGAAAAATCACTCTTCTTCCCCACTGTGATTAGAATTTTTTAAGTCTTAAAAAATGAAAAGCTCTCTTGGGGTGGAGGGAGGACTAGAAATAAAAGCCATTTTGTCACGGGCACAGCCTTTGCTTGTGATGACTGAGTATGACTTCATGATGATTCTAATATGTCCACTGCTCAGCCTGTGTGATTGTCCTCCATTGTCATCTGTAATCATATGGCAGTGACTGTAAATCACTGCCACCCACTGTGGTAAGGGGCTGCTGACCTTGGAGCCAGAAGAGTGTTTGAGAGAATGTGACATTTACTGGAGGCACACCAGGCTCCTGTGTGCTCTAACTATGGAGACCAGCTAGGTGTAAGTGGTGTTTGTTATATACTTATAGCAAATGATTATTCATTATTTATCTGAGACTCAGATTAATAGGACCTGCTGTGCAGTTCATCCACTGTATCTGGCAACCCTAGGCTTTGAGCAAATCTCTAAACTTATCTTTAGCCTTGGAGATGCAGATGTAAAGTGGGGTGCCAGGAAAAGCAGCCTCATTGGTGACTGTTGAATGGAGCATAGCAACACTTGCAGTCCACAGCCTGACATGACCAGATGCTCAATAAACAGCTCTTGCCCTTAGAGCTATTTTATAGCCTGTTGTTTTTCTCTGTTCCAGCTACATCGTCACAGGTGACATTAAGGGTAGCATTAAGTTCTATGATCACAACCTGGCTATTGTCAACTGGTACAGTAACTTCAAACTAGGTGCCATAAGGACTCTGTCCTTTTCAAAGACCCCAGCAAGCTCACCTACAGAGAAGTCCAACCTCCCCACAGACTGCACTTTAAGTGGGGACCTTTTCGTCATCAGGTGAGTTGTTAAGTCCCTCAGATGCCAGGAAACTACGATGTCCCCTTGCACTTTGTATGCAGTGCAATGAATGTCCTTCTTTCCTAGGATATAGAATTGAGAGAGCTACCTTCCTAGTTTTACAGGTAGCTCTCCTTGGCTGATCACAATCAGTATTGGAATTTGTTTTTTGTTTTGTTTTTTGAGATACGGTTTCACAGTGTAGCCCTGACTATCCTGGAATGTACTCTGTAGACCAGGCTGGCTTTGAACTCACAGAGCTCTGGCTGCCTCTGCCTCTCAAGTGCTGGGATTAAAGGTGTGTACCATCACTACTCTCCTTGGTTTTATTTTGTTTTTGTTTTTTTGTTTTTTTTTCCAGACGTGGTTTCTCTTTGATGCCCTGGAGACTTTTTTTTTTTTTTTTTAGTTAGTTAAAGATTTTACTATTTATATTTAGAAGCCTGAATAACTAGAAGCTGGATGGCCTTTTTCCCTCATCTCCACTGCGCCCTGTTTCTGGAGCTGAGCTTGTCTAGCCACTGAGGTTAAAGGCATTGAGTAATTAATAGCCATAACATTTTAAGACTGAATTATCTGTGAGTCTGCTTAATTACCCTTGCAGTCTTTACAGGCACATCTGTATGTGTGCACCCAACTCCATATTTGCATACACAAATGAATATTTGCATGTGTAGATTAGCTAATTGTACAACCCACTGTCCATCTGCATACTTAATGACTCAATTTACATGTGGAAAAGTGGACTTTTTTCACTTGCAAATGGAGGCTGTTGGATGCTGGTGGTATATTTTTGGAGATGTTGGGTTAATAATGTCACCAAATTATAGACGACAAAGGCGATTCATGTGCAAGCAGAAGCAGAATGGCTGGTGTGGCCATTTCCTGAAAACACTGATCCCGTCGGCTCTCTCCTTGGCAAACAGAAATTTTCTTATCGGAACATTTGATGCCACCGTGTACCACATGACAGCAGATGGTACCACACTTGAGAAGCTCTTTGTGGAGCCCAGGGATGCCATTTATGCCATCTCCTGCCACCCATTCCAACCCCTCATCGCTGTTGGGAGTGTCTGTGGGATGATCAAGGTGTGGAACTATGAGAAGAAGGAGTATCTGTTCAGCAGGTTCTTTGAGAAGGGACTTGGAGTCCAGAGTCTGGCCTACAACCCAGAAGGTATGTGTACTCTCACAGGTTCTAGGACGCCCACAGCCTTTGCACACAACTATGCCTTAAGTGGCCTTCCCAAGGCATCTCTCTTCCAACTTTCCTTGTGGTGGTTTTTCCTTTTGCTCATTGCTGTCCAGCAAAGCCTGCCGCAGACTCACTCCTGGAATGAAGGAAGTCTTCTTCCCTCATTGTCCTCGGGCTTGTCTTTTCAGGAGCCCTGCTTGGAGCTGGATTCACCGAGGGGACAGTTTATATTCTGGATGCGATGTCGTTAGCAAATGAAAGTCCAGAGCCCTTCAGATATTCCAGAACTGGCATATCTCATGTCAGCTTCTCACACGATTCCAATTACATGGCAACTGCTGTGAGTTCTTCCCTCTGCTCAGGCCTCTTCCTTACCAACAAAGGGGTGAGGAGTCTGAAGAAAGTGGGGTTTGCATCCCAGTCAAGCTCTGATACACAGGGGAAGAGGAAAGGGTTGGTAACATAGAAGGACTTCTGCAGGCAGACAGGAGCAAGACCTCAGAACTGCCAGACTTGGATTCTGCAGTCCCAAGGGCTGGCTGCTCTGTTTCTGGGACCCCAAGACCCAGGGGCTGGCTGCCGTGTTTCTGGGACCCCATCTCTGTAGCCCATCCTTCGTCCTCATTCATTTGGTCAAGGCAGCCTCCTTACTGATCTCAGTATACTTCCTCAGGGTTTCAGGCTCTGTTCCTTCCCTCTGTGACTAGGGCATGTGATCTCAGGGAAGTGGTTCTGGCCATCCCTTGGTCTGCCTTTCTGTCAAGTGTGGCAGTGTGGTGGTGGTAGATTTGATGGTGAAGGTGGTGTAGTGGTGGTGAAGGTGGTGTAGTGGTGGTGTGAGGAGGAAGATCCTCATGGGGCACCTCCCTCTGTCATTCCGCCCACACACACACAGCCTGGCCTCTGGCTTGTACACATAGACCCAGTAAGGACCATAGCTGTCCCGGCACCCAGCATGGACATCAGCTACCTGGGGGTTGCTCTCTGCCACTCTGGCCTGTATCAGACCTTTTATTTTTTATAGCTAGACAAAGAATAGGGAGGACAAAGGCAGAAAGGCTCTCGGCTTTCCCTGGGGAACTGTGTTAAGAACATGGAAAGAGAGCGGGACTGGTGTCACACGGTGCTTCCTCCCCCATCCCCACTCCCCCCTTATTGTTTTTTTTTGGGGGGGGGGTTAAGACAGGGTTTCTCTGTGGCTTTGGAGGCTGTCCTGGAACTAGCTCTTATAGACCAGGCTGGTCTCGAACTCACAGAGATCTGCCTGCCTCTGCCTCCCAAGTGCTGGGATTAAAGGCATGCGCCACCACCACCTGGCTCTTCTTCCCCTTTTACCTTTACCCACACACCAATAACCTCAGTCTTCTGGTCTGTAGAATGGGCACCACTTTTCCTACTTGTTCTGCTGTGTTAAGATTTACTTGGATAAGATATTCTGCAGGCCAACAAGTCTGGAAACCAGGATTAGAGGAGTCTTAGATCTAAAGTCAAGGAACAACTTCTGATCTTGCTCCTTTAGGATGTCAGTTTCACCGTGGCTGTGTATATGATGGTGGTCAAAAATGGACAGAGGGTCTGGGAATACATGGCGAGACTCCGCTCTCATCGTAACGCCATTCGAAGCCTCCTGTTCGGGGTTCACCTGGACAGCAACGAGCCCAGGCTGCTGAGCCTTGGGAAAGACAGGTTCCTGGTGAGCGTCCAGTTTGGTTTGCTGATCACCAGTGCCATGCCTCCACCCCCTACTCCCATCCTGCCTATTCCATCCCTGGCATCTTATGCAGCCCCTGCCTGTAACATGTCGAGAAAAATGACTGTATGGTCAAGTATCACAGACCTCTCCAAGCTCATAACCTAAAGCAGGGATTTCTGGCAGGTGGGCATCAGGGAGGGTGTGTCCCACACAGGACAGAAGACACAACTACCTTCACCTCCCAGAGAGCGCTGGGAAAGCTGACACTTAGTGATACCTCCTCAGCATCCAGAGGTCAGGGTGTGACTGACTTATTGGAAGGGAGACGGGCAGACACAGCTAGGCATCCCTGTTTGCTTTCCATTGCTGTGATAAAAACACTGAGCAAAACCAACTTGGGGAAGGAAAGAGTTTACGTGACTTATAGCTCAGGGTTCCTCATTCAGGGAAGCTGATGCAGGAACTAAAGCAGAGACCACGGGGGAGTGCTGTTTTACTGACTTGCTTTCCATGGTTTGCTCAGCTACTTTCTCATGCATCCCAGGCCTCCTGGCCCATGGTCATGGCCTCAGGTCAATCTGATGGAGGCAATTCCTCAAGTGAGGGTCCCTCTGCCCAGGTGAACTATTTTGTATCTACCTGACAAAAACTAAGGAGAGCAGTAGGAACAGTGGGTGATCTTATCGGGTCCACTCTTCCACCTGCCCCTGCATCTATCACCCCACCCTCCTTCCATCTCCTTTCTCTAGGCCTGCCTGCCTTCTTCTCTTTATTTCATCGGTACCTTCGGGGCCAGTTTGAGCAGCTGCTAATCTGGGACCATTAAGTGCTGAGATTTAGGCCTGAATTAGTTCCTAAAATAATGGAAAGGGGTGTGACAAGTTAATCCATTGGCTTACACTTAAGTTTTCACTCCACCACTTCTTTGGCTGTGTGTCCCTGGGCAGGCCACTCTGAATGTCTCTGGCATGTCTCTACTCATGGACCTGTGTGCAAAGAGACACAGCACTGCAGGGACTTGGGGGGGGGGGGGTCCACAGGAGTGATGGTTTAGAAGGTGCTGAGCCCACCAACCTGCTCACTGTGAGTGCTTCATGAAGGTAGCACACGGGAGTCAGGGAACTTCCCTTAAAGACCCAGCTGGTTACCATATCATACCATACATACCCAAGACTTGAAGCTTCTCAGCCAAGATTTCCTCCAGCTGGGTCAGTAGCTCTCAACCTGTGGGTTGCAACCCGTTTGGGGTGTTGAATGGCCCTTTCACAGGGGTCGCTTAAGACCATTGGAAAACACATATTTGCATTATGATTCATAACAGTAGCAAAATTACAGCTATGATGGGCTGGAGGGATAGCTCAGCCATTAAAGTCAAGGCTCACAACCAAAATCACAGCTATGATGTAGCAACAAAACTAGTTTTATGGTCGGGGGTCAGCACAATATGAATAACTGTATTAAAGAGTCACAGCATTAGGAAGGTTGAGAACCACTAAGCTGGGT